>NW_027182459.1:1500000-1800000 GCF_040938575.1 Ambystoma mexicanum | reverse complement strand
GATATCCAACTCCTTCCCCTTACAAACCTGAGACCCTCCCTTTAGCATGAGATGTGATATCCAACTCCTTCCCATTCTAAATCTGAGACCCTTCTGATAGCATGAGATGTGATATCTCATTACCTCTAATACCAAACCTGAGATCCTACCTCTAACATGAAATGTGATATCCAACTCTTTCCCCTTCCAAACCTGAGAGCCTTCCTATAGCATGAGATGTGATATCCAAGTCCTTCCCATTCCAATCCTGAGACCATTCCTATAACATGAGATGTGATATCCAACTCCTTCCAATTCCAACCTGAGACCCTTCCTATAGCATGAGATGTGATATCTCAATGCTTCTAATACCAAACCTGAGATCCTTCCTCTAACATGAAATGTGATATCCAACTCCTTCCCTTTCCAAACCTGAGAGCCTATCTATAGCATGAGATGTGATATCCAAGTCCTTCCCATTCCAATCCTTAGACCCTTCCTACAGCATGCAATATGATATCTCAATGATTCTAATAACAAACCTGAGACCCGTCCTATAACATGAGATGGGATATCCAACTCCTTCCCATTCCAATCCTGAGACACTTCCGATAGCAGAGATGTGATATCTCAATGCTTCTAATACCAAACCTGAGATCCTTCCTATAACATGAGATGTGATATCCAATTCCTTCCCATTCCAAACCTGAGACCCTTCCTATTGGATGAGATGTGATATCCAACTCCTTCCCATTCCAACCCTGAGACCCTTCCTATAGCATGAGATGTGATGTCTCAATGCTTCTAATACCAAACCTGAGATCCTTCCTATAACATGAGATGTGATATCCAACTCCTTCCATTCCAATCCTGAGACCCGTCCTATAGCATGAGATGTGATATCTCAATGCTTATACCAAACCTGAGACCCTTCCTATAGCATGAGATGTGATATCCAACTACTTCCCATTCCAATCCTGAGACCCTTCTTATAGCATGAGATGTGATATCTCAATGCTTCTAATACCAAACCTGAGATCCTTCCTCTAACATGAAATGTGATATCCAACTCCTTCCCTTTCCAAACCTAAGAGCCTATCTATAGCATGAGATGTGATATCCAAGTCCTTCCCATTCCAACCCTTGACCCTTCCTACAGCATGCAATATGATATCTCAATGCTTCAAATACCAAACCTGAGACCCTTCCTATAACATGAGATGGGAATATCCAACTCCTTCCTATTCCAATCCTGAGACCCTTCCGATAGCAGAGATGTGATATCTCAATGCTTATACCAAACCTGAGATCCTTCCTATAACATGAGATGTGATATCCAACTCCTTCCCATTCCAATCCCGAGACACTTCCTATAGCATGAGATGTGATATCTCACTGCTTATACCAAACCTGAGACCCTTCCTATAGCATGAGATGTGATATCCAACTCCTTCCCATTCCAATCCTGAGACCCTTCCTATAGCATGAGATGTGATATCTCAATGCTTCTAATATCAAACTTGAGACACTCCCTATAGCATGAGATGTGATATCCAAGTCCTTCCCATTCCAATCCTGAGACACTTCCTATAGCATGAGATGTGATGTCTCAATGCTTCTAATACCAAACCTGAGATCCTTCCTATAACATGAGATGTGATATCCAACTCCTTCCATTCCAATCCTGAGACCCTTCCTATAGCATGAGATGTGATATCTCAATGCTTATACCAAACCTGAGACCCTTCCTATAACATGAGATGTGATATCCAACTCCTTCCCATTCCAATCCTGAGACCCTTCCTATAGCATGAGATGTGATATCTCAATGCCTCTAATACCAAACCTGAGATCCTTCCTCTAACATGAAATGTGATATCCAACTCCTTCCCTTTCCAAACCTGAGAGCCTATCCATAGCATGAAATGTGATATCCAAGTCCTTCCCATTCCAATTCTTAGACCCTTCCTACAGCATGCAATATGATATCTCAATGATTCTAATAACAATCCTGAGACCCGTCCTATAACATGAGATGGGATATCCAACTCCTTCCCATTCCAATCCTGAGACACTTCCGATAGCAGATTTGTGATATCTCAATGCTTATACCAAACCTGAGACCCTTCCTATAACATGAGATCGGATATCCAACTCCTTCCCGTTCCAAACCTGAGACCCTTCCTTTAGCATGAGATGTGATATCCAGCTCCTTCCCATTCCAATCCTGAAACACTTCCGATAGCATGAGATGTGATATCTCAATGCTTCTAATATCAAAACTGAGACCCTCCCTATAGCATGATATGTGATATCTAAGTCCTTCCCATTCCAATCCTGAGACCCTTCCTATAGCATGAGATGTGATATCTCAATGCTTCTACCAAACCTGAGACCCTTCCTTTAGCATGAGATGTGATATCCAACTACTTCCCATATTCCAATCCTGAGACCCTTCCTATAGCATGAGATGTGATATCTCAATACTTCTAATACCAAACCTGAGATCCTTCCGATAACATGAGATGTGATATCCAAATCCTTCCCCTTCCAAACCTGAGACCCTCCCTTTAGCATGAGATGGGATATCCAACTCCTTCCCATTCCAATCCTGAGAACCTTCTGATAGCATGAGATGTGATATCTCAATGCTTCTAATACCAAACCTGAGATCCTTCCGATAGCATGAGATGTGATATCTCAATGCTTCTAATACCAAACCTGAGATCCTTCCTATAACATGAGATGTGATATCCAACTCCTTCCCCTTCCAAACCTGAGACCCTCCCTTTAGCATGAGATGTGATATCCAACTCCTTCCCATTCTAAATCTGAGACCCTTCTGATAGCATGAGATGTGATATCTCATTACCTCTAATACCAAACCTGAGATCCTACCTCTAACATGAAATGTGATATCCAACTCTTTCCCCTTCCAAACCTGAGAGCCTTCCTATAGCATGAGATGTGATATCCAAGTCCTTCTCATTCCAATCCTGAGACCCTTCCTATAACATGAGATGTGATATCCAACTCCTTCCAATTCCAACCTGAGACCCTTCCTATAGCATGAGATGTGATATCTCAATGCCTCTAATACCAAACCTGAGATCCTTCCTCTAACATGAAATGTGATATCCAACTCCTTCCCTTTCCAAACCTGAGAGCCTATCTATAGCATGAGATGTGATATCCAAGTCCTTCCCATTCCAATCCTTAGACCCTTCCTACAGCATGCAATATGATATCTCAATGATTCTAATAACAAACCTGAGACCCGTCCTATAACATGAGATGGGATATCCAACTCCTTCCCATTCCAATCCTGAGACACTTCCGATAGCAGAGATGTGATATATCAATGCTTATACCAACCTGAGACCCTTCCTATAACATGAGATGTGATATCCAACTCCTTCCCGTTCCAAACCTGAGACCCTTCCTTTAGCATGAGATGTGATATCCAGCTCCTTCCCATTCCAATCCTGAGACACTTCCGATAGCATGAGATGTGATATCTCAATGCTTCTAATATCAAAACTGAGACCCTCCCTATAGCATGATATGTGATATCTAAGTCCTTCCCATTCCAATCCTGAGACCCTTCCTATAGCATGAGATGTGATATCTCAATGCTTCTACCAAACCTGAGACCCTTCCTTTAGCATGAGATGTGATATCTCAATACTTCTAATACCAAACCTGAGATCCTTCCGATAACATGAGATGTGATATCCAAATCCTTCCCCTTCCAAACCTGAGACCCTCCCTTTAGCATGAGATATGATATCCAACTCCTTCCCATTCCTATCCCGAGACCCTTCTGATAGCATGAGATTTGATATCTCAATGCTTCTAATACCAAACTTGAGATCCTTCCTATAACATGAGATGTGATATCCAAATCCTTCCCCTTCCAAACCTGAGACCCTCCCTTTAGCATGAGATGTGATATCCAACTCCTTCCCATTCCAATCCTGAGACCCTTCTGATAGCATGAGATGTGATATCCAACTTGTTCCCATTCCAATCCTGAGACCCTTCCTATAGCATGAGATGTGATATCTCAATACTTCTAATACCAAACCTGAGATCCTTCCGATAACATGAGATGTGATATCCAAATCCTTCCCCTTCCAAACCTGAGACCCTCCCTTTAGCATGAGATGTGATATCCAACTCCTTCCCATTCCTATCCTGAGACCCTTCTGATAGCATGAGATGTGATATCTCAATGCCTCTAATACCAAACCTGAGATCCTACCTCTAACATGAAATGTGATATCCAACTCTTTCCCCTTCCAAACCTAAGAGCCTTCCTATAGCATGAGATGTGATATCCAAGTCCTTCCCATTCCAATCATGAGACCCTTCCTATAACATGAGATGGGATATCCAACTCCTTCCCATTCCAATCCTGAGACCCTTCCGATAGCAGAGATGTGATATCTCAATGCTTATACCAAACCTGAGACCCTTCCTACGGCATGAGATGTCATATACAACTCCTTCCCATTCCAATCCTGAGACCCTTCCTATAGCATGAGATGTGATATCTCAATGCTTCTACCAAACCTGAGACCCTTCCTTTAGCATGAGATGTGATATCCAACTCGTTCCCATTCCAATCCTGAGACCCTTCTTATAGCATGAGATGTGATATCTCAATACTTCTAATACCAAACCTGAGATCCTTCCGATAACATGAGATGTGATATCCAAATCCTTCCCCTTCCAAACCTGAGACCCTCCCTTTAGCATGAGATGTGATATCCAACTCCTTCCCATTCCTATCCTGAGACCCTTCTGATAGCATGAGATGTGATATCTCAATGCTTCTAATACCAAACTTGAGATCCTTCCTATAACATGATGTGATATCCAAATCCTTCCCCTTCCAAACCTGAGACCCTCCCTTTAGCATGAGATGTGATATCTCAATGCCTCTAATACCAAACCTGAGATCCTACCTCTAACATGAAATGTGATATCCAACTCTTTCCCCTTCCAAACCTAAGAGCCTTCCTATAGCATGAGATGTGATATCCAAGTCCTTCCCATTCCAATCATGAGACCCTTCCTATAACATGAGATGGGATATCCAACTCCTTCCCATTCCAATCATGAGACCCTTCCGATAGCAGAGATGTGATATCTCAATGCTTATACCAAACCTGAGACCCTTCCTACGGCATGAGATGTCATATACAACTCCTTCCCATTCCAATCCTGAGACCCTTCCTATAGCATGAGATGTGATGTCTCAATGCTTCTAATACCAAACCTGAGATCCTTCCTATAACATGAGATGTGATATCCAACTCCTTCCCATTCCAATCCTGAGACCCTTCCTATAGCTTGAGATGTGATATCTCAATGCTTATCCCAAACCTGAGACCCTTCCTATAGCATGAGATGTGATATCCAACAGCTTCCCATTCCAATCCTGAGACCCTTCCTATAGCATGAGATGTGATATCTCAATGCTTCTAATACCAAACCTGAGACCCGTCCTATAACATGAGATGGGATATCCAACTCCTTCCCATTCCAATCCTGAGACCCTTCCGATAGCAGAGATGTGATATCTCAATGCTTATACCAAACCTGAGACCCTTCCTACGGCATGAGATGTCATATACAACTCCTTCCCATTCCAATCCTGAGACCCTTCCTATAGCATGAGATGTGATATCTGAATGCTTATACCAAACCTTAGACCCTTCATATAGCATGAGATGTGATATCCAACTCCTTCCCATTACAATCCTGAGACCCTTCCTATAGCATGAGATGTGATGTCTCAATGCTTCTAATACCAAACCTGAGATCCTTCCTATAACATGAGATGTGATATCCAACTCCTTCCATTCCAATCCTGAGACCCTTCCTATAGCATGAGATGTGATATCTCAATGCTTCTAATATCAAACTTGAGACCCTCCCTATAGCATGAGATGTGATATCCAATTCCTTCCCATTCCAATCCTGAGACACTTCCTATAGCATGAGATGTGATATCTCAATGCTTCTAATACCAAACCTGAGACTCTTCCTATAACATGAGATGGGATATCCAACTCCTTCCGATTCCAATCCTGAGACCCTTCCAAAAGCAGAGATGTGATATCTCAATGCTTATACCAAACCTGAGACCCTTCCTATGGCATGAGATGTCATATACATATCCTTCCCATTCCAATCCTGAGACCCTTCCTATAGCATGAGATGTGATATCTCAATGCTTATACCAAACCTGAGACCCTTCCTATAGCATGAGATGTGATATCCAAGTCCTTCCCATTTCAATCCTGAGACCCTTCCTATAGCATGAGATGTGATATCCCAATGCTTCTAATACCAAACCTGAGACCCTTCCTATAACATGAATTCTGATATCCAAGTCCTTCCCATTCCAATCCTGAGACCCTTCCTATAGCTTGAGATGTGATATCTCAATGCTTATCCCAAACCTGAGACCCTTCCTATAGCATGAGATGTGATATCCAACAGCTTCCCATTCCAATCCTGAGACCCTTCCTATAGCATGAGATGTGATATCTCAATGCTTCTAATACCAAACCTGAGACCCGTCCTATAACATGAGATGGGATATCCAACTCCTTCCCATTCCAATCCTGAGACCCTTCCGATAGCAGAGATGTGATATCTCAATGCTTATACCAAACCTGAGACCCTTCCTACGGCATGAGATGTCATATACAACTCCTTCCCATTCCAATCCTGAGACCCTTCCTATAGCATGAGATGTGATATCTGAATGCTTATACCAAACCTTAGACCCTTCATATAGCATGAGATGTGATATCCAACTCCTTCCCATTACAATCCTGAGACCCTTCCTATAGCATGAGATGTGATGTCTCAATGCTTCTAATACCAAACCTGAGATCCTTCCTATAACATGAGATGTGATATCCAACTCCTTCCATTCCAATCCTGAGACCCTTCCTATAGCATGAGATGTGATATCTCAATGCTTCTAATATCAAACTTGAGACCCTCCCTATAGCATGAGATGTGATATCCAATTCCTTCCCATTCCAATCCTGAGACACTTCCTATAGCATGAGATGTGATATCTCAATGCTTCTAATACCAAACCTGAGACTCTTCCTATAACATGAGATGGGATATCCAACTCCTTCCGATTCCAATCCTGAGACCCTTCCAAAAGCAGAGATGTGATATCTCAATGCTTATACCAAACCTGAGACCCTTCCTATGGCATGAGATGTCATATACATATCCTTCCCATTCCAATCCTGAGACCCTTCCTATAGCATGAGATGTGATATCTCAATGCTTATACCAAACCTGAGACCCTTCCTATAGCATGAGATGTGATATCCAAGTCCTTCCCATTTCAATCCTGAGACCCTTCCTATAGCATGAGATGTGATATCCCAATGCTTCTAATACCAAACCTGAGACCCTTCCTATAACATGAATTCTGATATCCAAGTCCTTCCCATTCCAATCCTGAGACCCTTCCAATAGCAGAGATGTGATATCTAATGCTTCTAATATCAAACCTGAGACCTGTCCTATAACATGAGATGGGATATCCAACTCCTTCCCGTTCCAAACCTGATACCCTTCCTATAGCATGAGATGTGATATCCAATTCCTTCCCATCCCAATCCTGAGACACCTCCGATAGCAGAGATCTGATATCTCAATGCTTATAACAAACCTGAGACTCTTCCTATAACATGAGATGTGATATCTAACTCCTTCCCGTTCCAAACCTGAGACCCTTCCTATAGCATGAGATGTGATATCCAACTTCTTCCCATTCCAATCCTGAGACCCTTCCTATAGCATGAGATGTGATATCCAACTCCTTCCCATTCCAATCCTGAGACCCTTCCTATAGCATGAGATGTGATATCTCAATGCTTCTAATACCAAACCTGAGATCCTTCCTATAACAAGAGATGTGATATCCAACTCCTTCCCATTCCAATCCTGAGACCCTTATGATAGCAGGAGATGTGATATCTCAATGCCTCTAATACCAAACCTGAGATACTTCCGATAGCATGAGATGTGATATCTCAATGCTTCTAATACCAAACCTGAGATCCTTCCTATAACATGAGATGTGATTTCCAAATCCTTCCCCTTCCAAACCTGAGACCCTCCCTTTAGCATGAGATGTCATATACAACTCCTTCCCATTCCAATCCTGAGACCCTTCCTATAGCATGAGATGTGATATCTCAATGCTTATACCAAATCTGAGACCCTTCCTATAGCATGAGATGTGATATCCAACTCCTTCCCATTCCAATCCTGAGACCCTTCCTATAGCATGAGATGTGATGTCTCAATGCTTCTAATACCAAACCTGAGATCCTTCCTATAACATGAGATGTGATATCCAACTCCTTCCCATTCCAATCCTGAGACCCTTATGATAGCATGAGATGTGATATCTCAATGCCTCTTATACCAAACCTGAGATCCTTCCGATAGCATGAGATGTGATATCTCAATGCTTCTAATACCAAACCTGAGATCCTTCCGATAACATGAGATGTGATATCCAAATCCTTCCCCTTCCAAACCTGAGACCCTCCCTTTAGCATGAGATGGGATATCCAACTCCTTCCCATTCCAATCCTGAGAACCTTCTGATAGCATGAGATGTGATATCTCAATGCTTCTAATACCAAACCTGAGATCCTTCCGATAGCATGAGATGTGATATCTCAATGCTTCTAATACCAAACCTGAGATCCTTCCTATAACATGAGATGTGATATCCAATTCCTTCCCCTTCCAAACCTGATACCCTTCCTATAGCATGAGATGTGATATCCAATTCCTTCCCATCCCAATCCTGAGACACCTCCGATAGCAGAGATGTGATATCTCAATGCTTATAACAAACCTGAGACTCTTCCTACAACATGAGATGTGATATCTAACTCCTTCCCGTTCCAAACCTGAGACCCTTCCTATAGCATGAGATGTGATATCCAACTCCTTCCCATTCCAATCCTGAGACCCTTCCTATAGCATGAGATGTGATATCCAACTCCTTCCCATTCCAATCCTGAGACCCTTCCTATAGCATGAGATGTGATATCTCAATGCTTCTAATACCAAACCTGAGATCCTTCCTATAACAAGAGATGTGATATCCAACTCCTTCCCATTCCAATCCTGAGACCCTTATGATAGCAGGAGATGTGATATCTCAATGCCTCTAATACCAAACCTGAGATACTTCCGATAGCATGAGATGTGATATCTCAATGCTTCTAATACCAAACCTGAGATCCTTCCTATAACATGATATGTGATTTCCAAATCCTTCCCCTTCCAAACCTGAGACCCTCCCTTTAGCATGAGATGTCATATACAACTCCTTCCCATTCCAATCCTGAGACCCTTCCTATAGCATGAGATGTGATATCTCAATGCTTATACCAAATCTGAGACCCTTCCTATAGCATGAGATGTGATATCCAACTCCTTCCCATTCCAATCCTGAGACCCTTCCTATAGCATGAGATGTGATGTCTCAATGCTTCTAATACCAAACCTGAGATCCTTCCTATAACATGAGATGTGATATCCAACTCCTTCCCATTCCAATCCTGAGACCCTTATGATAGCATGAGATGTGATATCTCAATGCCTCTTATACCAAACCTGAGATCCTTCCGATAGCATGAGATGTGATATCTCAATGCTTCTAATACCAAACCTGAGATCCTTCCGATAACATGAGATGTGATATCCAAATCCTTCCCCTTCCAAACCTGAGACCCTCCCTTTAGCATGAGATGGGATATCCAACTCCTTCCCATTCCAATCCTGAGAACCTTCTGATAGCATGAGATGTGATATCTCAATGCTTCTAATACCAAACCTGAGATCCTTCCGATAGCATGAGATGTGATATCTCAATGCTTCTAATACCAAACCTGAGATCCTTCCTATAACATGAGATGTGATATCCAATTCCTTCCCCTTCCAAACCTGAGACCCTCCCTTTAGCATGAGATGTGATATCCAACTCCTTCCCATTCTAAATCTGAGACCCTTCTGATAGCATGAGATGTGATATCTCATTGCCTCTAATACCAAACCTGAGATCCTACCTCTAACATGAAATGTGATATCCAACTCTTTCCCCTTCCAAACCTGAGAGCCTTCCTATAGCATGAGATGTGATATCCAAGTCCTTCCCATTCCAATCCTGAGACCCTTCCTATAACATGAGATGTGATATCCAACTCCTTCCAATTCCAACCTGAGACCCTTCCTATAGCATGAGATGTGATATCTCAATGCCTCTAATACCAAACCTGAGATCCTTCCTCTAACATGAAATGTGATATCCAACTCGTTCCCTTTCCAAACCTGAGAGCCTATCTATAGCATGAGATGTGATATCCAAGTCCTTCCCATTCCAATCCTTAGACCCTTCCTACAGCATGCAATATGATATCTCAATGATTCTAATAACAAACCTGAGACCCGTCCTATAACATGAGATGGGATATCCAACTCCTTCCCATTCCAATCCTGAGACACTTCCGATAGCAGAGATGTGATATATCAATGCTTATACCAACCTGAGACCCTTCCTATAACATGAGATGTGATATCCAACTCCTTCCCGTTCCAAACCTGAGACCCTTCCTTTAGCATGAGATGTGATATCCAGCTCCTTCCCATTCCAATCCTGAGACACTTCCGATAGCATGAGATGTGATATCTCAATGCTTCTAATATCAAAACTGAGACCCTCCCTATAGCATGATATGTGATATCTAAGTCCTTCCCATTCCAATCCTGAGACCCTTCCTATAGCATGAGATGTGATATCTCAATACTTCTAATACCAAACCTGAGACCCGTCCTATAACATGAGATGTGATATCCAAATCCTTCCCCTTCCAAACCTTAGACCCTTCCTTTATCATGAGATGTGATATCCAACTCCTTCCCATTCCAATCCTGAGACCCTTCCGATATCATGAGATGTGATATCTCAATGCTTCTAATATCAAACTCGAGACCCTCCCTATAGCATGAGATGTGATATCCAAGTCCTTCCCATTCCAATCCTGAGACCCTTCCTATAGCATGAGATGTGATGTCTCAATGCTTCTAATACCAAACCTGAGACCCTTCCTATAACATGAGATGGGAATATCCAACTCCTTCCCATTCCAATCCTGAGACCCTTCCGATAGCAAACATGTGATATCTCAATGCTTATACCAAACCTGAGATCCTTCCTATAACATGAGATGTGATATCCAACTCCTTCCCATTCCAATCCTGAGACACTTCCTATAGCATGAGATGTGATATCTCACTGCTTATACCAAACCTGAGACCCTTCCTATAGCATGAGATGTGATATCCAACTCCTTCCCATTGCAATCCTGAGACCCTTCCTATAGCATGAGATGTGATATCTCAATGCTTCTAATATCAAACTTGAGACCCTCCCTATAGCATGAGATGTGATATCCAAGTCCTTCCCATTCCAATCTTGAGACACTTCCTATAGCATGAGATGTGATATCTCAATGCTTCTAATACCAAACCTGAGACTCTTCCTATAACATGAGATGGGATATCCAACTCCTTCCCATTGCAATCCTGAGACCCTTCCGATAGCAGAGATGTGATATCTCAATGCTTATACCAAACCTGAGACCCTTCCTACGGCATGAGATGTCATATACAACTCCTTCCCATTCCAATCCTGAGACCCTTCCTATAGCATGAGATGTGATATCTCAATGCTTATACCAAACCTGAGACCCTTCCTATAGCATGAGATGTGATATCCAACTCCTTCCCATTCCAATCCTGAGACCCTTCCTATAGCATGAGATGTGATGTCTAAATGCTTCTAATGCCAAACCTGAGATCCTTCCTATAACATGAGATGTGAAATCCAACTCCTTCCATTCCAATCCTGAGACCCTTCCTATAGCATGAGATGTGATATCTCAATGCTTATACCAAACCTGAGACCCTTCCTATAGCATGAGATGTGATATCCAACTTCTTCCCATTCCAATCCAGAGACCCTTCCTATAGCATGAGATGTGATATCTCAATGCTTATACCAAACCTGAGACCCTTCCTATAGCTTGAGATGTGATATCCAACTCCTTCCCATTCCAATCCTGTGACCCTTCCGATAGCATGAGATGTGATATCTCAAGGCCTCTAATACCAAACCTGAGATCCTTCCTCTAACATGAAATGTGATATCCAACTCCTTCCCTTTCCAAACCTGAGAACCTTCCTATAGCATGAGATATGATATCCAACTCCTTCCCATTCCAACCTGAGACCCTTCCTATAGCATGAGATGGGATATCCAACTCCTTCCAAATCCAATACTGATACCCTTCCGATAGCATGAGATGTGATATCCCAATGCTGCTACCAAACCTGAGAACCATACTATGGCATGAGATGTGATATCAAACTCCTTCCCATTCCAATCCTGAGATGCTTCCTATAGCTTGAGATGTGATATCCAACTCCTTCCCATTCCAATTCTGAGACCCTTCTTATACCATGAGACTTGATATCTCAATGCTTCTAATACCAAACCTGAGACCCGTCCTATAACATGAGATGTGATATCCAAATCCTTCCCCTTCCAAACCTTAGACTCTTCCTTTATCATGAGATGTGATATCCAACTCCTTCCCATTCCAATCCTGAGACCCTTCCGATATCATGAGATTTGTTATCTCAATGCTTCTAATATCAAACTTGAGACCCTCCCTATAGCATGAGATGTGACATCCAAGTCCTTCCCATTCCAATCCTGAGACCCTTCCTATAGCATGAGATGTGATATCTCAATGCTTCTAATACCAAACCTGAGACCTCATGCTAAAGGGAGGGTCTCAGGTTTGAAAGGGGAAGGATTTGGATATCACATCTCATGTTATAGGAAGGATCTCAGGATTGGTATTAGAAGCATTGAGATATCACATCTCATGCTATCGGAAGGATCTCAGGTTTGGTATTAGAAGCATTGAGATATCACATCTCATGCTATCGGAAGGATCTCAGGTTTGGCATTAGAAGCATTGAGATATCACATCTCATGCTATAGCAAGGGTCTCAGGTTTTGAACGGGAAGGAGTTGGATATCCCATCTCATGTTATAAGACTGGTCTCAGGTTTGGTATTAGAAGTATTGAGATATCACATTGCATGTTGTAGGAAGGGTCTCAGGTTTAGAATGGGATGGAATTGGATATCACATCTCATGTCATAGGAAGGATCTCAGGTTTGGTATTAGAAGCATTGAGATATCACATCTCATGCTATAGGAATGGTCTCAGGATTGGAATGGGAAGGAGTTGGATATTACATTCTTGCTATAGGAAGGGTCTCATGTTTGGAATGGGAAGGAGTTGGATATCACATATGGTATAGGAAGGGTCTCAGGTTTGGAACGGGAAGGAGTTGGATATCACATCTCATGTTGTAGGAAGCGTCTCAGGTTTGATATAAGCATTGAGATATCACATCTCTGCTATCGGAAGTGTCTCAGGATTGGAATGGGAAGGACTTAGATATCACATCTCATGCTATAGGGAGGTCTCAGTATTGATATTAGAAGCATTGAGATATCACATCTCAAGCTATCGGAAGGGTCTCAGGATTGGAATGGGAAGGAGTTGGATATCACATCTCATGCTATAGGTAGGCTCTCAGGTTTGGAAAGGGAAGGCGTTGGATATCACATCTCATGCTATAGGAAGGGTCTCAGGATTGGAATGGGAAGGAGTTGGATATCACATCTCATGCTATAGGAAGGGTCTCAGGTTTGGTATAAGCATTGAGATATCACATCTCTGTTAACGGAAGGGTCTCAGGATTGGAATGGGAAGGACTTAGATATCACATCTCATGCTATAGGGAGGTCTCAGTATTGATATTAGAAGCATTGAGATATCACATCTCAAGCTATCGGAAGGGTCTCAGGATTGGAATGGGAAGGAGTTGGATATCACATCTCATGCTATAGGTAGGCTCTCAGGTTTGGAAAGGGAAGGCGTTGGATATCACATCTCATGCTATAGGAAGGGTCTCAGGATTGGAATGGGAAGGAGTTGGATATCACATCTCATGCTATAGGAAGGGTCTCAGGTTTGGTATAAGCATTGAGATATCACATCTCTGTTAACGGAAGGGTCTCAGGATTGGAATGGGAAGGACTTAGATATCACATCTCATGCTATAGGGAGGTCTCAGTATTGATATTAGAAGCATTGAGATATCACATCTCAAGCTATCGGAAGGGTCTCAGGATTGGAATGGGAAGGAGTTGGATATCACATCTCATGCTATAGGAAGGGTCTCAGGTTAGGAACGGGAAGGAGTTGGATATCACATCTCATGTTATAGGAAGAGTCTCATGCTAAGACCTGATAGACCCTTCCTATAACATGAGATGGGAATATCCAACTCCTTCTCATTCCAATCCTGAGACCCTTCCCATAGCAGAGATGTGATATCTCAATGCTTATACCAAACCTGAGACCCTTCCTATAGCATGAGATGTGATATCCAACTCCTTCCCATTCCAATACTGAGACCCTTCCTATAGCATGAGATGTGATATCTCAATGCTTCTAATATCAAACTTGAGACCCTCCCTATAGCATGAGATGTGATATCCAAGTCCTTCCCATTCCAATCCTGAGACACTTCCTATAGCATGAGATGTGATATCTCAATGCTTCTAATACCAAACCTGAGACTCTTCCTATAACATGAGATGGGATATCCAACTCCTTCCCATTACAATCCTGAGACCCTTCCGAAAGCAGAGATGTGATATCTCAATGCTTATACCAAACCTGAGACCCTTCCTATGGCATGAGATGTCATATACAGATCCTTCCCATTCCAATCCTGAGACCCTTCCTATAGCATGAGATGTGATATCTCAATGCTTATACCAAACCTAAAACCCTTCCTATAGCATGAGATGTGATATCCAACTCCTTCCCATTCCAATCCTGAGACCATTCCTATAGCATGAGATGTGATATCCAATGGCTCTAATATCAAACCTGAGATCCTTCCTCTAACATTAAATGTGATATCCAACTCCTTCCCTTTCCAAACCTGAGAGCCTACCTATAGCATGAGATGTGATATCCAAGTCCTTCCCATTCCAATCCTTAGACCCTTCCTACAGCATGCAATATGATATCTCAATGATTCTAATAACAAACCTGAGACCCGTCCTATAACATGAGATGTGATATCCAACTCCTTCCCATTCCAATCCTGAGACACTTCCGATAGCAGAGATGTGATATCTCAATGCTTCTAATACCAAACCTGAGACCAGTCCTATAACATGAGATGGGATATCCAACTCCTTCCCGTTCCAAACCTGAGACCCTTCCTATAGCATGAGATGTGATATCCAACTCCTTCCCATTCCAATCCTGAGACCCTTATGATAGCATGAGATGTGATATCTCAATGCCTCTAATACCAAATCTGAGATTTTTCCGATAGCATGAGATGTGATATCTCAATGCTTCTTATACCAAACCTGAGATCCTTCCTATAACATGAGATGTGATATCCAAATCCTTCCCCTTCCAAACCTGAGACCCTCCCTTTAGCATGAGATGTGATATCCAACTCCTTCCCATTCCAACCTGAGACCCTTCCTATAGCATGAGATGGGATATCCAACTCCTTGGAATTCCAATCCTGATACCCTTCCGATAGCATGAGATTTGATATCCCAATGCTTATACCAAACCTGAGACCCATACTATGGCATGAGATGTGATATCAAACTCCTTCCCATTCTAATCCTGAAATCCTGAGACCCTTCCTATAGCTTGAGATGTGATATCCAACTCCTTCCCATTCCAATTCTGAGACCCTTCCTATACCATGAGACTTGATATCTCAATGCTTCTAATACCAAACCTGAGACCTGTCCTATAACATGAGATGTGATATCCAAATCCTTCCCCTTCCAAACCTTAGACCCTTCCTTTATCATGAGATGTGATATCCAACTCCTTCCCATTCCAATCCTGAGACCCTTCCGATATCATGAGATGTGATATCTCAATGCTTCTAATATCAAACTCGAGACCCTCCCTATAGCATGAGATGTGATATCCAAGTCCTTCCCATTCCAATCCTGAGACCCTTCCTATAGCATGAGATGTGATGTCTCAATGCTTCTAATACCAAACCTGAGACCCTTCCTATAACATGAGATGGGAATATCCAACTCCTTCCCATTATAATCCTGAGACCCTTCCGATAGCAAACATGTGATATCTCAATGCTTATACCAAACCTGAGATCCTTCCTATAACATGAGATGTGATATCCAACTCCTTCCCATTCCAATCCTGAGACACTTCCTATAGCATGAGATGTGATATCTCACTGCTTATACCAAACCTGAGACCCTTCCTATAGCATGAGATGTGATATCCAAGTCCTTCCCATTCCAATCCTGAGACACTTCCTATAGCATGAGATGTGATATCTCAATGCTTCTAATACCAAACCTGAGACCCTTCCTATGGCATGAGATGTCATATACAGATCCTTCCCATTCCAATCCTGAGACCCTTCCTATAGCATGAGATGTGATATCTCAATGCTTATACCAAACCTAAAACCCTTCCTATAGCATGAGATGTGATATCCAACTCCTTCCCATTCCAATCCTGAGACCCTTCCTATAGCATGAGATGTGATATCCAATGGCTCTAATATCAAACCTGAGATCCTTCCTCTAACATTAAATGTGATATCCAACTCCTTCCCTTTCCAAACCTGAGAGCCTACCTATAGCATGAGATGTGATATCCAAGTCCTTCCATTCCAATCCTTAGACCCTTCCTACAGCATGCAATATGATATCTCAATGATTCTAATAACAAACCTGAGACCCGTCCTATAACATGAGATGTGATATCCAACTCCTTCCCATTCCAATCCTGAGACACTTCCGATAGCAGAGATGTGATATCTCAATGCTTCTAATACCAAACCTGAGACCAGTCCTATAACATGAGATGGGATATCCAACTCCTTCCCGTTCCAAACCTGAGACCCTTCCTATAGCATGAGTTGTGATATCCAACTCCTTCCCATCCCAATCCCGAGACACTTCCGATTGCAGAGATTTGATATCTCAATGCTTATACCAAACCTGAGACTCTTCCTATAACATGAGATGATATCCAACTCCTTCCCGTTCCAAACCTGAGACCCTTCCTATAGCATGAGATGTGATATCCAACTCCTTCCCATTCCAATCCTGAGACCCTTATGATAGCATGAGATGTGATATCTCAATGCCTCTAATACCAAATCTGAGATTCTTCCGATAGCATGAGATGTGATATCTCAATGCTTCTTATACCAAACCTGAGATCCTTCCTATAACATGAGATGTGATATCCAAATCCTTCCCCTTCCAAACCTGAGACCCTCCATTTAGCATGAGATGTGATATCCAACTCCTTCCCATTCTAACCTGAGACCCTTCCTATAGCATGAGATGGGATATCCAACTCCTTGGAATTCCAATCCTGATACCCTTCCGATAGCATGAGATTTGATATCCCAATGCTTATACCAAACCTGAGACCCATACTATGGCATGAGATGTGATATCAAACTCCTTCCCATTCCAATCCTGAGACCCTTCCTATAGCTTGAGATGTGATATCCAACTCCTTCCCATTCCAATTCTGAGACCCTTCCTATACCATGAGACTTGATATCTCAATGCTTCTAATACCAAACCTGAGACCCGTCCTATAACATGAGATGTGATATCCAAATCCTTCCCCTTCCAAACCTTAGACCCTTCCTTTATCATGAGATGTGATATCCAACTCCTTCCCATTCCAATCCTGAGACCCTTCCGATATCATGAGATGTGATATCTCAATGCTTCTAATATCAAACTCGAGACCCTCCCTATAGCATGAGATGTGATATCCAAGTCCTTCCAATTCCAATCCTGAGACCCTTCCTATAGCATGAGATGTGATGTCTCAATGCTTCTAATACCAAACCTGAGACCCTTCCTATAACATGAGATGGGAATATCCAACTCCTTCCCATTCCAATCCTGAGACCCTTCCGAAAGCAGAGATGTGATATCTCAATGCTTATACCAAACCTGAGACCCTTCCTATGGCATGAGATGTCATATACAGATCCTTCCCATTCCAATCCTGAGACCCTTCCTATAGCATGAGATGTGATATCTCAATGCTTATACCAAACCTAAAACCCTTCCTATAGCATGAGATGTGATATCCAACTCCTTCCCATTCCAATCCTGAGACCATTCCTATAGCATGAGATGTGATATCCAATGGCTCTAATATCAAACCTGAGATCCTTCCTCTAACATTAAATGTGATATCCAACTCCTTCCCTTTCCAAACCTGAGAGCCTACCTATAGCATGAGATGTGATATCTAAGTCCTTCCCATTCCAATCCTTAGACCCTTCCTACAGCATGCAATATGATATCTCAATGATTCTAATAACAAACCTGAGACCCGTCCTATAACATGAGATGTGATATCCAACTCCTTCCCATTCCAATCCTGAGACACTTCCGATAGCAGAGATGTGATATCTCAATGCTTCTAATACCAAACCTGAGACCAGTCCTATAACATGAGATGGGATATCCAACTCCTTCCCGTTCCAAACCTGAGACCCTTCCTATAGCATGAGATGTGATATCCAACTCCTTCCCATCCCAATCCTGAGACACTTCCGATTGCAGAGATTTGATATCTCAATGCTTATACCAAACCTGAAACTCTTCCTATAACATGAGATGTGATATCCAACTCCTTCCCATTCCAAACCTGAGACCCTTCCTATAGCATGAGATGTGATATCCAACTCCTTCCCATTCCAATCCTGAGACCCTTATGATAGCATGAGATGTGATATCTCAATGCCTCTAATACCAAATCTGAGATTCTTCCGATAGCATGAGATGTGATATCTCAATGCTTCTTATACCAAACCTGAGATCCTTCCTATAACATGAGATGTGATATCCAAATCCTTCCCCTTCCAAACCTGAGACCCTCCCTTTAGCATGAGATGTGATATCCAACTCCTTCCCATTCCAACCTGAGACCCTTCCTATAGCATGAGATGGGATATCCAACTCCTTGGAATTCCAATCCTGATACCCTTCCGATAGCATGAGATTTGATATCCCAATGCTTATACCAAACCTGAGACCCATACTATGGCATGAGATGTGATATCAAACTCCTTCCCATTCTAATCCTGAAATCCTGAGACCCTTCCTATAGCTTGAGATGTGATATCCAACTCCTTCCCATTCCAATTCTGAGACCCTTCCTATACCATGAGACTTGATATCTCAATGCTTCTAATACCAAACCTGAGACACGTCCTATAACATGAGATGTGATATCCAAATCCTTCCCCTTCCAAACCTTAGACCCTTCCTTTATCATGAGATGTGATATCCAACTCCTTCCCATTCCAATCCTGAGACCCTTCCGATATCATGAGATGTGATATCTCAATGCTTCTAATATCAAACTCGAGACCCTCCCTATAGCATGAGATGTGATATCCAAGTCCTTCCCATTCCAATCCTGAGACCCTTCCTATAGCATGAGATGTGATGTCTCAATGCTTCTAATACCAAACCTGAGACCCTTCCTATAACATGAGATGGGAATATCCAACTCCTTCCCATTCCAATCCTGAGACCCTTCCGATAGCAAACATGTGATATCTCAATGCTTATACCAAACCTGAGATCCTTCCTATAACATGAGATGTGATATCCAACTCCTTCCCATTCCAATCCTGAGACACTTCCTATAGCATGAGATGTGATATCTCACTGCTTATACCAAACCTGAGACCCTTCCTATAGCATGAGATGTGATATCCAACTCCTTCCCATTCCAATCCTGAGACCCTTCCTATAGCATGAGATGTGATATCTCAATGCTTCTAATATCAAACTTGAGACCCTCCCTATAGCATGAGATGTGATATCCAAGTCCTTCCCATTCCAATCTTGAGACACTTCCTATAGCATGAGATGTGATATCTCAATGCTTCTAATACCAAACCTGAGACTCTTCCTATAACATGAGATGGGATATCCAACTCCTTCCCATTGCAATCCTGAGACCCTTCCGATAGCAGAGATGTGATATCTCAATGCTTATACCAAACCTGAGACCCTTCCTACGGCATGAGATGTCATATACAACTCCTTCCCATTCCAATCCTGAGACCCTTCCTATAGCATGAGATGTGATATCTCAATGCTTATACCAAACCTGAGACCCTTCCTATAGCATGAGATGTGATATCCAACTCCTTCCCATTCCAATCCTGAGACCCTTCCTATAGCATGAGATGTGATGTCTAAATGCTTCTAATACCAAACCTGAGATCCTTCCTATAACATGAGATGTGAAATCCAACTCCTTCCATTCCAATCCTGAGACCCTTCCTATAGCATGAGATGTGATATCTCAATGCTTATACTAAACCTGAGACCCTTCCTTTAGCATGAGATGTGATATCCAACTCCTTCCCATTCCAATCCTGAGACCCTTCCTATAGCATGAGATGTGATATCTCAATGCCTCTAATACCAAACCTGAGATCCTTCCTCTAACATGAAATGTGATATCCAACTCCTTCCCTTTCCAAACCTGAGAGCCTATCCATAGCATGAGATGTGATATCCAAGTCCTTCCCATTCCAATCCTTAGACCCTTCCTACAGCATGCAATAACACTACTCACTTCAGACCTGGGAACGCCAAGTGTACGAATCATGTGAGAGTGACAAGGACTCGATATACTACACAACCTGGCGGCGGTTACAGAGCAAGACTCCTGTGTAGGCTGGTCAGTCTGCTGGATGGCCCAGAGACGCTTCCGAAGGCTTACTAGCAGGAGATGGTGAAAATGCCGAGAATATCTGTCCCCGCTATTCCAAGGGTCGAAGTACCAGTACAGGCCTTCTGGTTCGATCAAAGGTGAAAAGGGTTTCACAAGGCGACAGCAGTGCAGAGGAGCAGTCCTTCAGCGGGTCACCAGCGATTCCTCGGTTCAGCCTCTTGGTTGCAGGATACTTGGCTCCTGTATTCCTTCGTTCGTGAGAACTCAGGAGATTGACATGGTAGTGGTGTTTCCAGCCCCCTCTTATCCACGGTTCCCTTCGCGCCAAAACGGAGGGGACCCAATGGGAGATCCGCTCATCAACACTCACACCATTCGTGGACCTATCACGGACCACGGTGGTCCCAGGCATTCACACCACCCTAGACTCTCTGGCACCCAGGATGTGTATTGGGACCAGACATCCCAGCCCACATCCTGGAGGCACACACAAGACATGTAGAAGCCTGCGAAAGCATCTGTGTTTCGCGGGAAAGCACATGCCCAAATAAGGAAGGCCACAGGTCGTCTCGACCTGGGGAAGGTGAAGGGAGCAAGACGGTCAGCGGACAGGACAAAGGAGCCTCGTGGTCTGGCCATTTTGGGATCTAGGCCACCATTTTGGGTTAAGCGCGAGAAACGCGCTTAGCACGCCAAAAGGATCTCAAAACACAAGAAACGATCGCTGCCACCATTCCCGTCCGTGAATCACTTGCACCGATCAGTTACAATCCTGAAAGAGTATCTAGGGCCTGTAGAAGGCTAGAGACCCAAGAGAGCAGTAACTTAGCTTACAGTGCCCTCTTGTGTCATGTTGCACGAAAGCTGCAACATGATACAAGAAACTACGGAAACCAGCGTTTCCTGGTACTGACTGTCTTAAGGGCATGACAGTTTCCCCGTAAGAAAGGAGCGAAAGCCCAGAGGAGTGCGGCAGAAGGCTGCACTTCTCGGGCAAAGTCGAGAACAAGGTGAAAAACAACAGCAAAAAGTTTAGGGGTTGCCACATGGAAGGAAAATTACCTACAATTACGAAATCTTTCCTAACACTCGCCCCTCCCAGACTATGGACAGGGGGAACTAATCCACCCCTGGATGAGTCTCTTGTTCAGGTCGGTTAAACATTCTCCACAACCCATCAGCATTGCTATGTTGGACACCTGGCCTATGCTCAATAGTGAAGTCGAAGCCTTGTAGACTTATGGACCACCTAAGCAACTTTGGATTCTCCCCCTTCATGTTTATTAGCCACTTTAAGGGCTTATGGTCAGTTTGCACAGGGAAGTGGGTCCCATAGAGGTAGGGTCTCAGCTTCCTTAGGGCCCACACAACAGAGAAACATTCTTTCTCTACCGTGGACCATCTGAGCTCTCTGTCCTTAAACTGGCGACTAATAAAACCAATAGGGTGTTCCTTACCCTTCTCATCTACTTGCGATAGTACAGCTCCTATCCCAGTGTCAGAGGCGTCCGTCTGCACGATAAAAGGTCTTTGATAATCAGGGGCCCTGAGGACAGGGGCCTGGCACAAGGAGTCTTTTAAGCCATTGAAGGCCTTCTCACACTCGTCGGTCCAAGTTACCTTCTTGGGTTTCTTCAGAGTTGTGAGGGCAGTCAGAGGGGCAGCTATGGTGCCATAGTCTGCCACAAAATTGCGGTAATACCCCGTGAGTCCTAAGAAGGCTCTCACTTGGGTTTGTGTAGTGGGGGTAGGCCAGTCTTGTACTGCTTGTACTTTACTGGGTAGAGGCTGTATCCTCCCTCCACCTACTTCATGTCCAAGGTAAAACACTGAGCCTTGTCCAATCTGGCGTTTACTAGCCTTTATGGTCAAGTGTGCTTTCTGAAGAGCCTGGAGCACAATCCCGAGGTGTTTCACATGGTCAGGTGGCACTGAAAACTGCTATATCGTCCAGATATGCAAGACAGAATTCGTCCAACCCATTCAAAACATGATGCACAAGCCTCTGGAAAGTGGCAGGTGCATTCTTCAACCCGAACGGCATTACCCGGAATTGGTAAAGGCCGTCTGGAGTAGAAAACGCTGTCTTCTCCTTGGCATGTTCTGCTAAAGCTATTTGCCAATAGCCAGCAGTGAGGTCAAACGTGCTGAGGTACTTGGAGGCACCCAAAGTATCCACCAGCTCATCTGTTCGAGGCAAGGGGTGTGCATCTGTCTTGGTGACAGCATTCAGAGCCCTGTAATCCACACAGAACCTCAATTCAGAAGTGCCTGCCTTTGGAACGAAAACCACAGGGCTGGACCAAGGACTACTAGAGGGTTCAATCACCCCAAGGTCTAACATCTTGTTGACCTCGGTCTTAATATAAGACCGTACTTTGTCTGACATCCTGTATCCCCTACTTTTGGTAGGTACACTGTCTCCTGTGTCTATGTTATGTTTGCACCAAGGTGTCAAACCAGGCGACTGTGAAAACAGGGGGGAAAACTGCCTAAGCAAACTTTTCACCTCAGCCTGCTGATCAGAAGTCAGGTGAGGGGCCACTCGGACACCCTCAAAGGAGCTATCTGAAGGACCGCTTTGGAACAGGTCGGGGAGAGGTTCAGACTCCTCTTCCTCAACATCTGAAGCCAGTAACAGTGCTGCGATTTTGACTCTTGGGACGAAAGCCTTCAGCCTATTCACGTGAAACACTTTTGGAGCCTGTCCAGGCCTTCCAAGGTCCACTAAATAGTTAACCTCACCCAGGGGCTCCACCACTGTGTAAGGGCCTGACCATTTGTCCTGTAAAGCTCAAGGCCTTATGGGATTCATGATCAGGACTTGCTGACCAGGTGTAAAGTTGATGAGGGAAGCTTTCTGGTCGTACCAATGTTTCACCAGCGCTTGTACTGCCTTCAGTTTATCACTAGCCAAGCCCATCAGAAGTACCATCCGTTTTCTGAGCCCTAGCACATAATCAACTACGTTGGTAGTAACAGGGGGAGTGGGCATCTCCCATCCCTCTTTGACTATGGCTAAGGGTCCCCGTACAGGATGACCAAACAGAAGTTTGAAGGGGCTGAAGCCAACACCCTCCTGTGGTACCTCTCGGTAGGCAAACATTAAGCATGGTAAAAGAAGATAATACCAAACCTGAGATCCTACCTCTAACATGAAATGAGATATCCAACTCTTTCCCCTTCCAAACCTGAGAGCCTTCCTATAGCATGAGATGTGATATCCAAGTCCTTCCCATTCCAATACTGAGACCCTTCCTATAGCTTGAGATGTGATATCCAACTCCTTCCCATTCCAATTCTGAGACCCTTCCTATAGCATGAGATGTGATATCTCAATGCTAATACCAAACCTGAGAGCCTACCTATAGCATGAGATGTGATATCCAAGTCCATCCCATTCCAATCCTTAGACCCTTCCTACAGCATGCGATGTGATATCTCAATGATTCTAATACCAAACCAGAGACTCTTCCTATAACATGAGATGGGATATCCAACTCCTTCCCATTCCAATTCTGAGACCCTTCCTATACTATGAGACTTGATATCTCAATGCTTCTAATACCAAACCTGAGACCCGTAATATAACATGAGATGTGATATCCAAATCCTTCCCCTTCCAAACCTTAGACCCTTCCTTTATCATGAGATGTGATATCCAACTCCTTCCCATTCCAATCCTGAGACCCTTCCGATATCATGAGATGTGATATCTCAAAGCTTCTAATATCAAACTTGAGACCCTCCCTATAGCATGAGATGTGATATCCAAGTCCTTCCCATTCTAATCCTGAGACCCTTCCTATAGCATGAGATGTGATATCTCAATGCTTCTAATACCAAACCTGAGACCCTTCCTATAACATGAGATGGGAATATCCAACTCCTTCCCATTCCAATCTTGAGACCCTTCCAATAGCAGAGATGTGATATCTCAATGCTTATACCAAACCTGAGATCCTTCCTATAACATGAGATGTGATATCCAACTCCTTCCCATTCCAATCCTGAGACACTTCCTATAGCATGAGATGTGATATCTCACTGCTTATACCAAACCTGAGACCCTTCCCATAGCAGGAGATGTGATATCCAACTCCTTCCCATTCCAATCCTCAGACCCTTCCTATAGCATGAGATTTGATATCCCAATGCTTATACCAAACCTGAGACCCATACTATGGCATGAGATGTGATATCAAACTCCTTCCCATTCCAATCCTGAGACCCTTCCTATAGCTTGAGATGTGATATCCAACTCCTTCCCATTCCAATTCTGAGACCCTTCCTATACCATGAGACTTGATATCTCAATGCTTCTAATACCAAACCTGAGACCCGTCCTATAACATGAGATGTGATATCCAAATCCTTCCCCTTCCAAACCTTAGACCCTTCCTTTATCATGAGATGTGATATCCAACTCCTTCCCATTCCAATCCTGAGACCCTTCCGATATCATGAGATGTGATATCTCAATGCTTCTAATATCAAACTCGAGACCCTCCCTATAGCATGAGATGTGATATCCAAGTCCTTCCAATTCCAATCCTGAGACCCTTCCTATAGCATGAGATGTGATGTCTCAATGCTTCTAATACCAAACCTGAGACCCTTCCTATAACATAAGATGGGAATATCCAACTCCTTCCCATTCCAATCCTGAGACCCTTCCGAAAGCAAAGATGTGATATCTCAATGCTTATACCAAACCTGAGACCCTTCCTATGGCATGAGATGTCATATACAGATCCTTCCCATTCCAATCCTGAGACCCTTCCTATAGCATGAGATGTGATATCTCAATGCTTATACCAAACCTAAAACCCTTCCTATAGCATGAGATGTGATATCCAACTCCTTCCCATTCCAATCCTGAGACCATTCCTATAGCATGAGATGTGATATCCAATGGCTCTAATATCAAACCTGAGATCCTTCCTCTAACATTAAATGTGATATCCAACTCCTTCCCTTTCCAAACCTGAGAGCCTACCTATAGCATGAGATGTGATATCCAAGTCCTTTCCATTCCAATCCTTAGACCCTTCCTACAGCATGCAATATGATATCTCAATGATTCTAATAACAAACCTGAGACCCGTCCTATAACATGAGATGTGATATCCAACTCCTTCCCATTCCAATCCTGAGACACTTCCGATAGCAGAGATGTGATATCTCAATGCTTCTAATACCAAACCTGAGACCAGTCCTATAACATGAGATGGGATATCCAACTCCTTCCCGTTCCAAACCTGAGACCCTTCCTATAGCATGAGATGTGATATCCAACTCCTTCCCATCCCAATCCTGAGACACTTCCGATTGCAGAGATTTGATATCTCAATGCTTATACCAAACCTGAAACTCTTCCTATAACATGAGATGTGATATCCAACTCCTTCCCATTCCAAACCTGAGACCCTTCCTATAGCATGAGATGTGATATCCAACTCCTTCCCATTCCAATCCTGAGACCCTTATGATAGCATGAGATGTGATATCTCAATGCCTCTAATACCAAATCTGAGATTCTTCCGATAGCATGAGATGTGATATCTCAATGCTTCTTATACCAAACCTGAGATCCTTCCTATAACATGAGATGTGATATCCAAATCCTTCCCCTTCCAAACCTGAGACCCTCCCTTTAGCATGAGATGTGATATCCAACTCCTTCCCATTCCAACCTGAGACCCTTCCTATAGCATGAGATGGGATATCCAACTCCTTGGAATTCCAATCCTGATACCCTTCCGATAGCATGAGATTTGATATCCCAATGCTTATACCAAACCTGAGACCCATACTATGGCATGAGATGTGATATCAAACTCCTTCCCATTCTAATCCTGAAATCCTGAGACCCTTCCTATAGCTTGAGATGTGATATCCAACTCCTTCCCATTCCAATTCTGAGACCCTTCCTATACCATGAGACTTGATATCTCAATGCTTCTAATACCAAACCTGAGACCCGTCCTATAACATGAGATGTGATATCCAAATCCTTCCCCTTCCAAACCTTAGACCCTTCCTTTATCATGAGATGTGATATCCAACTCCTTCCCATTCCAATCCTGAGACCCTTCCGATATCATGAGATGTGATATCTCAATGCTTCTAATACCAAACCTGAGACCCTTCCTATAACATGAGATGGGAATATCCAACTCCTTCCCATTCCAATCCTGAGACCCTTCCGATAGCAAACATGTGATATCTCAATGCTTATACCAAACCTGAGATCCTTCCTATAACATGAGATGTGATATCCAACTCCTTCCCATTCCAATCCTGAGACACTTCCTATAGCATGAGATGTGATATCTCACTGCTTATACCAAACCTGAGACCCTTCCTATAGCATGGAATGTGATATCCAACTCCTTCCCATTCCAATCCTGAGACCCTTCCTATAGCATGAGATGTGATATCTCAATGCTTCTAATATCAAACTTGAGACCCTCCCTATAGCATGAGATGTGATATCCAAGTCCTTCCCATTCCAATCTTGAGACACTTCCTATAGCATGAGATGTGATATCTCAATGCTTCTAATACCAAACCTGAGACTCTTCCTATAACATGAGATGGGATATCCAACTCCTTCCCATTCCAATCCTGAGACCCTTCCGATAGCAAACATGTGATATCTCAATGCTTATACCAAACCTGAGATCCTTCCTATAACATGAGATGTGATATCCAACTCCTTCCCATTCCAATCCTGAGACACTTCCTATAGCATGAGATGTGATATCTCACTGCTTATACCAAACCTGAGACCCTTCCTATAGCATGAGATGTGATATCCAACTCCTTCCCATTCCAATCCTGAGACCCTTCCTATAGCATGAGATGTGATATCTCAATGCTTCTAATATCAAACTTGAGACCCTCCCTATAGCATGAGATGTGATATCCAAGTCCTTCCCATTCCAATCTTGAGACACTTCCTATAGCATGAGATGTGATATCTCAATGCTTCTAATACCAAACCTGAGACTCTTCCTATAACATGAGATGGGATATCCAACTCCTTCCCATTGCAATCCTGAGACCCTTCCGATAGCAGAGATGTGATATCTCAATGCTTATACCAAACCTGAGACCCTTCCTACGGCATGAGATGTCATATACAACTCCTTCCCATTCCAATCCTGAGACCCTTCCTATAGCATGAGATGTGATATCTCAATGCTTATACCAAACCTGAGACCCTTCCTATAGCATGAGATGTGATATCCAACTCCTTCCCATTCCAATCCTGAGACCCTTCCTATAGCATGAGATGTGATGTCTAAATGCTTCTAATACCAAACCTGAGATCCTTCCTATAACATGAGATGTGAAATCCAACTCCTTCCATTCCAATCCTGAGACCCTTCCTATAGCATGAGATGTGATATCTCAATGCTTATACTAAACCTGAGACCCTTCCTTTAGCATGAGATGTGATATCCAACTCCTTCCCATTCCAATCCTGAGACCCTTCCTATAGCATGAGATGTGATATCTCAATGCCTCTAATACCAAACCTGAGATCCTTCCTCTAACATGAAATGTGATATCCAACTCCTTCCCTTTCCAAACCTGAGAGCCTATCCATAGCATGAGATGTGATATCCAAGTCCTTCCCATTCCAATCCTTAGACCCTTCCTACAGCATGCAATAACACTACTCACTTCAGACCTGGGAACGCCAAGTGTACGAATCATGTGAGAGTGACAAGGACTCGATATACTACACAACCTGGCGGCGGTTACAGAGCAAGACTCCTGTGTAGGCTGGTCAGTCTGCTGGATGGCCCAGAGACGCTTCCGAAGGCTTACTAGCAGGAGATGGTGAAAATGCCGAGAATATCTGTCCCCGCTATTCCAAGGGTCGAAGTACCAGTACAGGCCTTCTGGTTCGATCAAAGGTGAAAAGGGTTTCACAAGGCGACAGCAGTGCAGAGGAGCAGTCCTTCAGCGGGTCACCAGCGATTCCTCGGTTCAGCCTCTTGGTTGCAGGATACTTGGCTCCTGTATTCCTTCGTTCGTGAGAACTCAGGAGATTGACATGGTAGTGGTGTTTCCAGCCCCCTCTTATCCACGGTTCCCTTCGCGCCAAAACGGAGGGGACCCAATGGGAGATCCGCTCATCAACACTCACACCATTCGTGGACCTATCACGGACCACGGTGGTCCCAGGCATTCACACCACCCTAGACTCTCTGGCACCCAGGATGTGTATTGGGACCAGACATCCCAGCCCACATCCTGGAGGCACACACAAGACATGTAGAAGCCTGCGAAAGCATCTGTGTTTCGCGGGAAAGCACATGCCCAAATAAGGAAGGCCACAGGTCGTCTCGACCTGGGGAAGGTGAAGGGAGCAAGACGGTCAGCGGACAGGACAAAGGAGCCTCGTGGTCTGGCCATTTTGGGATCTAGGCCACCATTTTGGGTTAAGCGCGAGAAACGCGCTTAGCACGCCAAAAGGATCTCAAAACACAAGAAACGATCGCTGCCACCATTCCCGTCCGTGAATCACTTGCACCGATCAGTTACAATCCTGAAAGAGTATCTAGGGCCTGTAGAAGGCTAGAGACCCAAGAGAGCAGTAACTTAGCTTACAGTGCCCTCTTGTGTCATGTTGCACGAAAGCTGCAACATGATACAAGAAACTACGGAAACCAGCGTTTCCTGGTACTGACTGTCTTAAGGGCATGACAGTTTCCCCGTAAGAAAGGAGCGAAAGCCCAGAGGAGTGCGGCAGAAGGCTGCACTTCTCGGGCAAAGTCGAGAACAAGGTGAAAAACAACAGCAAAAAGTTTAGGGGTTGCCACATGGAAGGAAAATTACCTACAATTACGAAATCTTTCCTAACACTCGCCCCTCCCAGACTATGGACAGGGGGAACTAATCCACCCCTGGATGAGTCTCTTGTTCAGGTCGGTTAAACATTCTCCACAACCCATCAGCATTGCTATGTTGGACACCTGGCCTATGCTCAATAGTGAAGTCGAAGCCTTGTAGACTTATGGACCACCTAAGCAACTTTGGATTCTCCCCCTTCATGTTTATTAGCCACTTTAAGGGCTTATGGTCAGTTTGCACAGGGAAGTGGGTCCCATAGAGGTAGGGTCTCAGCTTCCTTAGGGCCCACACAACAGAGAAACATTCTTTCTCTACCGTGGACCATCTGAGCTCTCTGTCCTTAAACTGGCGACTAATAAAACCAATAGGGTGTTCCTTACCCTTCTCATCTACTTGCGATAGTACAGCTCCTATCCCAGTGTCAGAGGCGTCCGTCTGCACGATAAAAGGTCTTTGATAATCAGGGGCCCTGAGGACAGGGGCCTGGCACAAGGAGTCTTTTAAGCCATTGAAGGCCTTCTCACACTCGTCGGTCCAAGTTACCTTCTTGGGTTTCTTCAGAGTTGTGAGGGCAGTCAGAGGGGCAGCTATGGTGCCATAGTCTGCCACAAAATTGCGGTAATACCCCGTGAGTCCTAAGAAGGCTCTCACTTGGGTTTGTGTAGTGGGGGTAGGCCAGTCTTGTACTGCTTGTACTTTACTGGGTAGAGGCTGTATCCTCCCTCCACCTACTTCATGTCCAAGGTAAAACACTGAGCCTTGTCCAATCTGGCGTTTACTAGCCTTTATGGTCAAGTGTGCTTTCTGAAGAGCCTGGAGCACAATCCCGAGGTGTTTCACATGGTCAGGTGGCACTGAAAACTGCTATATCGTCCAGATATGCAAGACAGAATTCGTCCAACCCATTCAAAACATGATGCACAAGCCTCTGGAAAGTGGCAGGTGCATTCTTCAACCCGAACGGCATTACCCGGAATTGGTAAAGGCCGTCTGGAGTAGAAAACGCTGTCTTCTCCTTGGCATGTTCTGCTAAAGCTATTTGCCAATAGCCAGCAGTGAGGTCAAACGTGCTGAGGTACTTGGAGGCACCCAAAGTATCCACCAGCTCATCTGTTCGAGGCAAGGGGTGTGCATCTGTCTTGGTGACAGCATTCAGAGCCCTGTAATCCACACAGAACCTCAATTCAGAAGTGCCTGCCTTTGGAACGAAAACCACAGGGCTGGACCAAGGACTACTAGAGGGTTCAATCACCCCAAGGTCTAACATCTTGTTGACCTCGGTCTTAATATAAGACCGTACTTTGTCTGACATCCTGTATCCCCTACTTTTGGTAGGTACACTGTCTCCTGTGTCTATGTTATGTTTGCACCAAGGTGTCAAACCAGGCGACTGTGAAAACAGGGGGGAAAACTGCCTAAGCAAACTTTTCACCTCAGCCTGCTGATCAGAAGTCAGGTGAGGGGCCACTCGGACACCCTCAAAGGAGCTATCTGAAGGACCGCTTTGGAACAGGTCGGGGAGAGGTTCAGACTCCTCTTCCTCAACATCTGAAGCCAGTAACAGTGCTGCGATTTTGACTCTTGGGACGAAAGCCTTCAGCCTATTCACGTGAAACACTTTTGGAGCCTGTCCAGGCCTTCCAAGGTCCACTAAATAGTTAACCTCACCCAGGGGCTCCACCACTGTGTAAGGGCCTGACCATTTGTCCTGTAAAGCTCAAGGCCTTATGGGATTCATGATCAGGACTTGCTGACCAGGTGTAAAGTTGATGAGGGAAGCTTTCTGGTCGTACCAATGTTTCACCAGCGCTTGTACTGCCTTCAGTTTATCACTAGCCAAGCCCATCAGAAGTACCATCCGTTTTCTGAGCCCTAGCACATAATCAACTACGTTGGTAGTAACAGGGGGAGTGGGCATCTCCCATCCCTCTTTGACTATGGCTAAGGGTCCCCGTACAGGATGACCAAACAGAAGTTTGAAGGGGCTGAAGCCAACACCCTCCTGTGGTACCTCTCGGTAGGCAAACATTAAGCATGGTAAAAGAAGATAATACCAAACCTGAGATCCTACCTCTAACATGAAATGAGATATCCAACTCTTTCCCCTTCCAAACCTGAGAGCCTTCCTATAGCATGAGATGTGATATCCAAGTCCTTCCCATTCCAATACTGAGACCCTTCCTATAGCTTGAGATGTGATATCCAACTCCTTCCCATTCCAATTCTGAGACCCTTCCTATAGCATGAGATGTGATATCTCAATGCTAATACCAAACCTGAGAGCCTACCTATAGCATGAGATGTGATATCCAAGTCCATCCCATTCCAATCCTTAGACCCTTCCTACAGCATGCGATGTGATATCTCAATGATTCTAATACCAAACCAGAGACTCTTCCTATAACATGAGATGGGATATCCAACTCCTTCCCATTCCAATTCTGAGACCCTTCCTATACTATGAGACTTGATATCTCAATGCTTCTAATACCAAACCTGAGACCCGTAATATAACATGAGATGTGATATCCAAATCCTTCCCCTTCCAAACCTTAGACCCTTCCTTTATCATGAGATGTGATATCCAACTCCTTCCCATTCCAATCCTGAGACCCTTCCGATATCATGAGATGTGATATCTCAAAGCTTCTAATATCAAACTTGAGACCCTCCCTATAGCATGAGATGTGATATCCAAGTCCTTCCCATTCTAATCCTGAGACCCTTCCTATAGCATGAGATGTGATATCTCAATGCTTCTAATACCAAACCTGAGACCCTTCCTATAACATGAGATGGGAATATCCAACTCCTTCCCATTCCAATCTTGAGACCCTTCCAATAGCAGAGATGTGATATCTCAATGCTTATACCAAACCTGAGATCCTTCCTATAACATGAGATGTGATATCCAACTCCTTCCCATTCCAATCCTGAGACACTTCCTATAGCATGAGATGTGATATCTCACTGCTTATACCAAACCTGAGACCCTTCCCATAGCAGGAGATGTGATATCCAACTCCTTCCCATTCCAATCCTCAGACCCTTCCTATAGCATGAGATTTGATATCCCAATGCTTATACCAAACCTGAGACCCATACTATGGCATGAGATGTGATATCAAACTCCTTCCCATTCCAATCCTGAGACCCTTCCTATAGCTTGAGATGTGATATCCAACTCCTTCCCATTCCAATTCTGAGACCCTTCCTATACCATGAGACTTGATATCTCAATGCTTCTAATACCAAACCTGAGACCCGTCCTATAACATGAGATGTGATATCCAAATCCTTCCCCTTCCAAACCTTAGACCCTTCCTTTATCATGAGATGTGATATCCAACTCCTTCCCATTCCAATCCTGAGACCCTTCCGATATCATGAGATGTGATATCTCAATGCTTCTAATATCAAACTCGAGACCCTCCCTATAGCATGAGATGTGATATCCAAGTCCTTCCAATTCCAATCCTGAGACCCTTCCTATAGCATGAGATGTGATGTCTCAATGCTTCTAATACCAAACCTGAGACCCTTCCTATAACATGAGATGGGAATATCCAACTCCTTCCCATTCCAATCCTGAGACCCTTCCGAAAGCAAAGATGTGATATCTCAATGCTTATACCAAACCTGAGACCCTTCCTATGGCATGAGATGTCATATACAGATCCTTCCCATTCCAATCCTGAGACCCTTCCTATAGCATGAGATGTGATATCTCAATGCTTATACCAAACCTAAAACCCTTCCTATAGCATGAGATGTGATATCCAACTCCTTCCCATTCCAATCCTGAGACCATTCCTATAGCATGAGATGTGATATCCAATGGCTCTAATATCAAACCTGAGATCCTTCCTCTAACATTAAATGTGATATCCAACTCCTTCCCTTTCCAAACCTGAGAGCCTACCTATAGCATGAGATGTGATATCCAAGTCCTTTCCATTCCAATCCTTAGACCCTTCCTACAGCATGCAATATGATATCTCAATGATTCTAATAACAAACCTGAGACCCGTCCTATAACATGAGATGTGATATCCAACTCCTTCCCATTCCAATCCTGAGACACTTCCGATAGCAGAGATGTGATATCTCAATGCTTCTAATACCAAACCTGAGACCAGTCCTATAACATGAGATGGGATATCCAACTCCTTCCCGTTCCAAACCTGAGACCCTTCCTATAGCATGAGATGTGATATCCAACTCCTTCCCATCCCAATCCTGAGACACTTCCGATTGCAGAGATTTGATATCTCAATGCTTATACCAAACCTGAAACTCTTCCTATAACATGAGATGTGATATCCAACTCCTTCCCATTCCAAACCTGAGACCCTTCCTATAGCATGAGATGTGATATCCAACTCCTTCCCATTCCAATCCTGAGACCCTTATGATAGCATGAGATGTGATATCTCAATGCCTCTAATACCAAATCTGAGATTCTTCCGATAGCATGAGATGTGATATCTCAATGCTTCTTATACCAAACCTGAGATCCTTCCTATAACATGAGATGTGATATCCAAATCCTTCCCCTTCCAAACCTGAGACCCTCCCTTTAGCATGAGATGTGATATCCAACTCCTTCCCATTCCAACCTGAGACCCTTCCTATAGCATGAGATGGGATATCCAACTCCTTGGAATTCCAATCCTGATACCCTTCCGATAGCATGAGATTTGATATCCCAATGCTTATACCAAACCTGAGACCCATACTATGGCATGAGATGTGATATCAAACTCCTTCCCATTCTAATCCTGAAATCCTGAGACCCTTCCTATAGCTTGAGATGTGATATCCAACTCCTTCCCATTCCAATTCTGAGACCCTTCCTATACCATGAGACTTGATATCTCAATGCTTCTAATACCAAACCTGAGACCCGTCCTATAACATGAGATGTGATATCCAAATCCTTCCCCTTCCAAACCTTAGACCCTTCCTTTATCATGAGATGTGATATCCAACTCCTTCCCATTCCAATCCTGAGACCCTTCCGATATCATGAGATGTGATATCTCAATGCTTCTAATACCAAACCTGAGACCCTTCCTATAACATGAGATGGGAATATCCAACTCCTTCCCATTCCAATCCTGAGACCCTTCCGATAGCAAACATGTGATATCTCAATGCTTATACCAAACCTGAGATCCTTCCTATAACATGAGATGTGATATCCAACTCCTTCCCATTCCAATCCTGAGACACTTCCTATAGCATGAGATGTGATATCTCACTGCTTATACCAAACCTGAGACCCTTCCTATAGCATGAGATGTGATATCCAACTCCTTCCCATTCCAATCCTGAGACCCTTCCTATAGCATGAGATGTGATATCTCAATGCTTCTAATATCAAACTTGAGACCCTCCCTATAGCATGAGATGTGATATCCAAGTCCTTCCCATTCCAATCTTGAGACACTTCCTATAGCATGAGATGTGATATCTCAATGCTTCTAATACCAAACCTGAGACTCTTCCTATAACATGAGATGGGATATCCAACTCCTTCCCATTGCAATCCTGAGACCCTTCCGATAGCAGAGATGTGATATCTCAATGCTTATACCAAACCTGAGACCCTTCCTACGGCATGAGATGTCATATACAACTCCTTCCCATTCCAATCCTGAGGCCCTTCCTATAGCATGAGATGTGATATCTCAATGCTTATACCAAACCTGAGACCCTTCCTATAGCATGAGATGTGATATCCAACTCCTTCCCATTCCAATCCTGAGACCCTTCCTATAGCATGAGATGTGATGTCTAAATGCTTCTAATACCAAACCTGAGATCCTTCCTATAACATGAGATGTGAAATCCAACTCCTTCCATTCCAATCCTGAGACCCTTCCTATAGCATGAGATGTGATATCTCAATGCTTATACTAAACCTGAGACCCTTCCTTTAGCATGAGATGTGATATCCAACTCCTTCCCATTCCAATCCTGAGACCCTTCCTATAGCATGAGATGTGATATCTCAATGCCTCTAATACCAAACCTGAGATCCTTCCTCTAACATGAAATGTGATATCCAACTCCTTCCCTTTCCAAACCTGAGAGCCTATCCATAGCATGAGATGTGATATCCAAGTCCTTCCCATTCCAATCCTTAGACCCTTCCTACAGCATGCAATAACACTACTCACTTCAGACCTGGGAACGCCAAGTGTACGAATCATGTGAGAGTGACAAGGACTCGATATACTACACAACCTGGCGGCGGTTACAGAGCAAGACTCCTGTGTAGGCTGGTCAGTCTGCTGGATGGCCCAGAGACGCTTCCGAAGGCTTACTAGCAGGAGATGGTGAAAATGCCGAGAATAGCTGTCCCCGCTATTCCAAGGGTCGAAGTACCAGTACAGGCCTTCTGGTTCGATCAAAGGTGAAAAGGGTTTCACAAGGCGACAGCAGTGCAGAGGAGCAGTCCTTCAGCGGGTCACCAGCGATTCCTCGGTTCAGCCTCTTGGTTGCAGGATACTTGGCTCCTGTATTCCTTCGTTCGTGAGAACTCAGGAGATCGACATGGTAGTGGTGTTTCCAGCCCCCTCTTATCCACGGTTCCCTTCGCGCCAAATCGGAGGGGACCCAATGGGAGATCCGCTCATCAACACTCACACCATTCGTGGACCTATCATGGACCACGGTGGTCCCAGGCATTCACACCACCCTAGACTCTCTGGCACCCAGGATGTGTATTGGGACCAGACATCCCAGCCCACATCCTGGAGGCACACACAAGACATGTAGAAGCCTGCGAAAGCATCTGTGTTTCGCGGGAAAGCACATGCCCAAATAAGGAAGGCCCCAGGTCGGCTCGACCTGGGGAAGGTGAAGGGAGCAAGACGGTCAGCGGACAGGACAAAGGAGCCTCGTGGTCTGGCCATTTTGGGATCTAGGCCACCATTTTGGGTTAAGCGCGAGAAACGCGCTTAGCACGCCAAAAGGATCTCAAAACACAAGAAACGATCGCTGCCACCATTCCCGTCCGTGAATCACTTGCACCGATCAGTTACAATCCTGAAAGAGTATCTAGGGCCTGTAGAAGGCTAGAGACCCAAGAGAGCAGTAACTTAGCTTACAGTGCCCTCTTGTGTCATGTTGCACGAAAGCTGCAACATGATACAAGAAACTACGGAAACCAGCGTTTCCTGGTACTGACTGTCTTAAGGGCATGACAGTTTCCCCGTAAGAAAGGAGCGAAAGCCCAGAGGAGTGCGGCAGAAGGCTGCACTTCTCGGGCAAAGTCGAGAACAAGGTGAAAAACAACAGCAAAAAGTTTAGGGGTTGCCACATGGAAGGAAAATTACCTACAATTACGAAATCTTTCCTAACACTCGCCCCTCCCAGACTATGGACAGGGGGAACTAATCCACCCCTGGATGAGTCTCTTGTTCAGGTCGGTTAAACATTCTCCACAACCCATCAGCATTGCTATGTTGGACACCTGGCCTATGCTCAATAGTGAAGTCGAAGCCTTGTAGACTTATGGACCACCTAAGCAACTTTGGATTCTCCCCCTTCATGTTTATTAGCCACTTTAAGGGCTTATGGTCAGTTTGCACAGGGAAGTGGGTCCCATAGAGGTAGGGCCTCAGCTTCCTTAGGGCCCACACAACAGAGAAACATTCTTTCTCTACCGTGGACCATCTGAGCTCTCTGTCCTTAAACTGGCGACTAATAAAACCAATAGGGTGTTCCTTACCCTTCTCATCTACTTGCGATAGTACAGCTCCTATCCCAGTGTCAGAGGCGTCCGTCTGCACGATAAAAGGTCTTTGATAATCAGGGGCCCTGAGGACAGGGGCCTGGCACAAGGAGTCTTTTAAGCCATTGAAGGCCTTCTCACACTCGTCGGTCCAAGTTACCTTCTTGGGTTTCTTCAGAGTTGTGAGGGCAGTCAGAGGGGCAGCTATGGTGCCATAGTCTGCCACAAAATTGCGGTAATACCCCGTGAGTCCTAAGAAGGCTCTCACTTGGGTTTGTGTAGTGGGGGTAGGCCAGTCTTGTACTGCTTGTACTTTACTGGGTAGAGGCTGTATCCTCCCTCCACCTACTTCATGTCCAAGGTAAAACACTGAGCCTTGTCCAATCTGGCGTTTACTAGCCTTTATGGTCAAGTGTGCTTTCTGAAGAGCCTGGAGCACAATCCCGAGGTGTTTCACATGGTCAGGTGGCACTGAAAACTGCTATATCGTCCAGATATGCAAGACAGAATTCGTCCAACCCATTCAAAACATGATGCACAAGCCTCTGGAAAGTGGCAGGTGCATTCTTCAACCCGAACGGCATTACCCGGAATTGGTAAAGGCCGTCTGGAGTAGAAAACGCTGTCTTCTCCTTGGCATGTTCTGCTAAAGCTATTTGCCAATAGCCAGCAGTGAGGTCAAACGTGCTGAGGTACTTGGAGGCACCCAAAGTATCCACCAGCTCATCTGTTCGAGGCAAGGGGTGTGCATCTGTCTTGGTGACAGCATTCAGAGCCCTGTAATCCACACAGAACCTCAATTCAGAAGTGCCTGCCTTTGGAACGAAAACCACAGGGCTGGACCAAGGACTACTAGAGGGTTCAATCACCCCAAGGTCTAACATCTTGTTGACCTCGGTCTTAATATAAGACCGTACTTTGTCTGACATCCTGTATCCCCTACTTTTGGTAGGTACACTGTCTCCTGTGTCTATGTTATGTTTGCACCAAGGTGTCAAACCAGGCGACTGTGAAAACAGGGGGGAAAACTGCCTAAGCAAACTTTTCACCTCAGCCTGCTGATCAGAAGTCAGGTGAGGGGCCACTCGGACACCCTCAAAGGAGTTATCTGAAGGACCGCTTTGGAACAGGTCGGGGAGAGGTTCAGACTCCTCTTCCTCAACATCTGAAGCCAGTAACAGTGCTGCGATTTTGACTCTTGGGACGAAAGCCTTCAGCCTATTCACGTGAAACACTTTTGGAGCCTGTCCAGGCCTTCCAAGGTCCACTAAATAGTTAACCTCACCCAGGGGCTCCACCACTGTGTAAGGGCCTGACCATTTGTCCTGTAAAGCTCAAGGCCTTATGGGATTCATGATCAGGACTTGCTGACCAGGTGTAAAGTTGATGAGGGAAGCTTTCTGGTCGTACCAATGTTTCACCAGCGCTTGTACTGCCTTCAATTTATCACTAGCCAAGCCCATCAGAAGTACCATCCGTTTTCTGAGCCCTAGCGCATAATCAACTACGTTGGTAGTAACAGGGGGAGTGGGCATCTCCCATCCCTCTTTGACTATGGCTAAGGGTCCCCGTACAGGATGACCAAACAGAAGTTTGAAGGGGCTGAAGCCAACACCCTCCTGTGGTACCTCTCGGTAGGCAAACAGTAAGCATGGTAAAAGAAGATAATACCAAACCTGAGATCCTACCTCTAACATGAAACGAGATATCCAACTCTTTCCCCTTCCAAACCTGAGAGCCTTCCTATAGCATGAGATGTGATATCCAAGTCCTTCCCATTCCAATACTGAGACCCTTCCTATAGCTTGAGATGTGATATCCAACTCCTTCCCATTCCAATTCTGAGACCCTTCCTATAGCATGAGATGTGATATCTCAATGCTTATACCAAACCTGAGAGCCTACCTATAGCATGAGATGTGATATCCAAGTCCATCCCATTCCAATCCTTAGACCCTTCCTACAGCATGCGATGTGATATCTCAATGATTCTAATACCAAACCAGAGACTCTTCCTATAACATGAGATGGGATATCCAACTCCTTCCCATTCCAATTCTGAGACCCTTCCTATACTATGAGACTTGATATCTCAATGCTTCTAATACCAAACCTGAGACCCGTAATATAACATGAGATGTGATATCCAAATCCTTCCCCTTCCAAACCTTAGACCCTTCCTTTATCATGAGATGTGATATCCAACTCCTTCCCATTCCAATCCTGAGACCCTTCCGATATCATGAGATGTGATATCTCAAAGCTTCTAATATCAAACTTGAGACCCTCCCTATAGCATGAGATGTGATATCCAAGTCCTTCCCATTCTAATCCTGAGACCCTTCCTATAGCATGAGATGTGATATCTCAATGCTTCTAATACCAAACCTGAGACCCTTCCTATAACATGAGATGGGAATATCCAACTCCTTCCCATTCCAATCTTGAGACCCTTCCGATAGCAGAGATGTGATATCTCAATGCTTATACCAAACCTGAGATCCTTCCTATAACATGAGATGTGATATCCAACTCCTTCCCATTCCAATCCTGAGACACTTCCTATAGCATGAGATGTGATATCTCACTGCTTATACCAAACCTGAGACCCTTCCCATAGCAGGAGATGTGATATCCAACTCCTTCCCATTCCAATCCTCAGACCCTTCCTATAGCATGAGATTTGATATCCCAATGCTTATACCAAACCTGAGACCCATACTATGGCATGAGATGTGATATCAAACTCCTTCCCATTCCAATCCTGAGACCCTTCCTATAGCTTGAGATGTGATATCCAACTCCTTCCCATTCCAATTCTGAGACCCTTCCTATACCATGAGACTTGATATCTCAATGCTTCTAATACCAAACCTGAGACCCGTCCTATAACATAAGATGTGATATCCAAATCCTTCCCCTTGCAAACCTTAGACCCTTCCTTTATCATGAGATGTGATATCCAACTCCTTCCCATTCCAATCCTGAGACCCTTCCGATATCATGAGATGTGATATCTCCATGCTTCTAATATCAAACTCGAGACCCTCCCTATAGCATGAGATGTGATATCCAAGTCCTTCCCATTCCAATCCTGAGACCCTTCCTATAGCATGAGATGTGATGTCTCAATGCTTCTAATACCAAACCTGAGACCCTTCCTATAACATGAGATGGGAATATCCAACTCCTTCCCATTCCAATCCTGAGACCCTTCCGAAAGCAGAGATGTGATATCTCAATGCTTATACCAAACCTGAGACCCTTCCTATGGCATGAGATGTCATATACAGATCCTTCCAATTCCAATCCTGAGACCCTTCCTATAGCATGAGATGTGATATCTCAATGCTTATACCAAACCTAAAACCCTTCCTATAGCATGAGATGTGATATCCAACTCCTTCCCATTCCAATCCTGAGACCATTCCTATAGCATGAGATGTGATATCCAATGGCTCTAATATCAAACCTGAGATCCTTCCTCTAACATTAAATGTGATATCCAACTCCTTCCCTTTCCAAACCTGAGAGCCTACCTATAGCATGAGATGTGATATCCAAGTCCTTCCCATTCCAATCCTTAGACCCTTCCTACAGCATGCAATATGATATCTCAATGATTCTAATAACAAACCTGAGACCCGTCCTATAACATGAGATGTGATATCCAACTCCTTCCCATTCCAATCCTGAGACACTTCCGATAGCAGAGATGTGATATCTCAATGCTTCTAATACCAAACCTGAGACCAGTCCTATAACATGAGATGGGATATCCAACTCCTTCCCGTTCCAAACCTGAGACCCTTCCTATAGCATGAGATGTGATATCCAACTCCTTCCCATCCCAATCCTGAGATACTTCCGATTGCAGAGATTTGATATCTCAATGCTTATACCAAACCTGAGACTCTTCCTATAACATGAGATGTGATATCCAACTCCTTCCCATTCCAAACCTGAGACCCTTCCTATAGCATGAGATGTGATATCCAACTCCTTCCCATTCCAATCCTGAGACCCTTATGATAGCATGAGATGTGATATCTCAATGCCTCTAATACCAAATCTGAGATTCTTCCGATAGCATGAGATGTGATATCTCAATGCTTCTTATACCAAACCTGAGATCCTTCCTATAACATGAGATGTGATATCCAAATCCTTCCCCTTCCAAACCTGAGACCCTCCCTTTAGCATGAGATGTGATATCCAACTCCTTCCCATTCCAACCTGAGACCCTTCCTATAGCATGAGATGGGATATCCAACTCCTTGGAATTCCAATCCTGATACCCTTCCGATAGCATGAGATTTGATATCCCAATGCTTATACCAAACCTGAGACCCATACTATGGCATGAGATGTGATATCAAACTCCTTCCCATTCTAATCCTGAAATCCTGAGACCCTTCCTATAGCTTGAGATGTGATATCCAACTCCTTCCCATTCCAATTCTGAGACCCTTCCTATACCATGAGACTTGATATCTCAATGCTTCTAATACCAAACCTGAGACCTGTCCTATAACATGAGATGTGATATCCAAATCCTTCCCCTTCCAAACCTTAGACCCTTCCTTTATCATGAGATGTGATATCCAACTCCTTCCCATTCCAATCCTGAGACCCTTCCGATATCATGAGATGTGATATCTCAATGCTTCTAATATCAAACTCGAGACCCTCCCTATAGCATGAGATGTGATATCCAAGTCCTTCCCATTCCAATCCTGAGACCCTTCCTATAGCATGAGATGTGATGTCTCAATGCTTCTAATACCAAACCTGAGACCCTTCCTATAACATGAGATGGGAATATCCAACTCCTTCCCATTATAATCCTGAGACCCTTCCAATAGCAAACATGTGATATCTCAATGCTTATACCAAACCTGAGAACCTTCCTATAACATGAGATGTGATATCCAACTCCTTCCCATTCCAATCCTGAGACACTTCCTATAGCATGAGATGTGATATCTCACTGCTTATACCAAACCTGAGACCCTTCCTATAGCATGAGATGTGATATCCAAGTCCTTCCCATTCCAATCCTGAGACACTTCCTATAGCATGAGATGTGATATCTCAATGCTTCTAATACCAAACCTGAGACCCTTCCTATGGCATGAGATGTCATATACAGATCCTTCCCATTCCAATCCTGAGACCCTTCCTATAGCATGAGATGTGATATCTCAATGCTTATACCAAACCTAAAACCCTTCCTATAGCATGAGATGTGATATCCAACTCCTTCCCATTCCAATCCTTAGACCCTTCCTAGCATGAGATGTGATATCCAATGGCTCTAATATCAAACCTGAGATCCTTCCTCTAACATTAAATGTGATATCCAACTCCTTCCCTTTCCAAACCTGAGAGCCTACCTATAGCATGAGATGTGATATCCAAGTCCTTCCATTCCAATCCTTAGACCCTTCCTACAGCATGCAATATGATATCTCAATGATTCTAATAACAAACCTGAGACCCGTCCTATAACATGAGATGTGATATCCAACTCCTTCCCATTCCAATCCTGAGACACTTCCGATAGCAGAGATGTGATATCTCAATGCTTCTAATACCAAACCTGAGACCAGTCCTATAACATGAGATGGGATATCCAACTCCTTCCCGTTCCAAACCTGAGACCCCTCCTATAGCATGAGATGTGATATCCAACTCCTTCCCATCCCAATCCTGAGACACTTCCGATTGCAGAGATTTGATATCTCAATGCTTATACCAAACCTGAGACTCTTCCTATAACATGAGATGTGATATCCAACTCCTTCCCGTTCCAAACCTGAGACCCTTCCTATAGCATGAGATGTGATATCCAACTCCTTCCCATTCCAATCCTGAGACCCTTATGATAGCATGAGATGTGATATCTCAATGCCTCTAATACCAAATCTGAGATTCTTCCGATAGCATGAGATGTGATATCTCAATGCTTCTTATACCAAACCTGAGATCCTTCCTATAACATGAGATGTGATATCCAAATCCTTCCCCTTCCAAACCTGAGACCCTCCCTTTAGCATGAGATGTGATATCCAACTCCTTCCCATTCCAACCTGAGACCCTTCCTATAGCATGAGATGGGATATCCAACTCCTTGGAATTCCAATCCTGATACCCTTCCGATAGCATGAGATTTGATATCCCAATGCTTATACCAAACCTGAGACCCATACTATGGCATGAGATGTGATACCAAACTCCTTCCCATTCCAATCCTGAGACCCTTCCTATAGCTTGAGATGTGATATCCAACTCCTTCCCATTCCAATTCTGAGACCCTTCCTATACCATGAGACTTGATATCTCAATGCTTCTAATACCAAACCTGAGACCCGTCCTATAACATGAGATGTGATATCCAAATCCTTCCCCTTCCAAACCTTAGACCCTTCCTTTATCATGAGATGTGATATCCAACTCCTTCCCATTCCAATCCTGAGACCCTTCCGATATCATGAGATGTGATATCTCAATGCTTCTAATATCAAACTCGAGACCCTCCCTATAGCATGAGATGTGATATCCAAGTCCTTCCCATTCCAATCCTGAGACCCTTCCTATAGCATGAGATGTGATGTCTCAATGCTTCTAATACCAAACCTGAGACCCTTCCTATAACATGAGATGGGAATATCCAACTCCTTCCCATTCCAATCCTGAGACCCTTCCGATAGCAAACATGTGCTATCTCAATGCTTATACCAAACCTGAGATCCTTCCTATAACATGAGATGTGATATCCAACTCCTTCCCATTCCAATCCTGAGACACTTCCTATAGCATGAGATGTGATATCTCACTGCTTATACCAAACCTGAGACCCTTCCTATAGCATGAGATGTGATATCCAACTCCTTCCCATTCCAATCCTGAGACCCTTCCTATAGCATGAGATGTGATATCTCAATGCTTCTAATATCAAACTTGAGACCCTCCCTATAGCATGAGATGTGATATCCAAGTCCTTCCCATTCCAATCTTGAGACACTTCCTATAGCATGAGATGTGATATCTCAATGCTTCTAATACCAAACCTGAGACTCTTCCTATAACATGAGATGGGATATCCAACTCCTTCCCATTGCAATCCTGAGACCCTTCCGATAGCAGAGATGTGATATCTCAATGCTTATACCAAACCTGAGACCCTTCCTACGGCATGAGATGTCATATACAACTCCTTCCCATTCCAATCCTGAGACCCTTCCTATAGCATGAGATGTGATATCTCAATGCTTATACCAAACCTGAGACCCTTCCTATAGCATGAGATGTGATATCCAACTCCTTCCCATTCCAATCCTGAGACCCTTCCTATAGCATGAGATGTGATGTCTAAATGCTTCTAATACCAAACCTGAGATCCTTCCTATAACATGAGATGTGAAATCCAACTCCTTCCATTCCAATCCTGAGACCCTTCCTATAGCATGAGATGTGATATCTCAATGCTTATACTAAACCTGAGACCCTTCCTTTAGCATGAGATGTGATATCCAACTCCTTCCCATTCCAATCCTGAGACCCTTCCTATAGCATGAGATGTGATATCTCAATGCCTCTAATACCAAACCTGAGATCCTTCCTCTAACATGAAATGTGATATCCAACTCCTTCCCTTTCCAAACCTGAGAGCCTATACATAGCATGAGATGTGATATCCAAGTCCTTCCCATTCCAATCCTTAGACCCTTCCTACAGCATGCAATAACACTACTCACTTCAGACCTGGGAACGCCAAGTGTACGAATCATGTGAGAGTGACAAGGACTCGATATACTACACAACCTGGCGGCGGTTACAGAGCAAGACTCCTGTGTAGGCTGGTCAGTCTGCTGGATGGCCCAGAGACGCTTCCGAAGGCTTACTAGCAGGAGATGGTGAAAATGCCGAGAATAGCTGTCCCCGCTATTCCAAGGGTCGAAGTACCAGTACAGGCCTTCTGGTTCGATCAAAGGTGAAAAGGGTTTCACAAGGCGACAGTAGTGCAGAGGAGCAGTCCTTCAGCGGGTCACCAGCGATTCCTCAGTTCAGCCTCTTGGTTGCAGGATACTTGGCTCCTGTATTCCTTCGTTCGTGAGAACTCAGGAGATCGACATGGTAGTGGTGTTTCCAGCCCCCTCTTATCCACGGTTCCCTTCGCGCCAAAACGGAGGGGACCCAATGGGAGATCCGCTCATCAACACTCACACCATTCGTGGACCTATCACGGACCACAGTGGTCCCAGGCATTCACACCACCCTAGACTCTCTGGCACCCAGGATGTGTATTGGGACCAGACATCCCAGCCCACATCCTGGAGGCACACACAAGACATGTAGAAGCCTGCGAAAGCATCTGTGTTTCGCGGGAAAGCACATGCCCAAATAAGGAAGGCCCCAGGTCGGCTCGACCTGGGGAAGGTGAAGGGAGCAAGACGGTCAGCGGACAGGACAAAGGAGCCTCGTGGTCTGGCCATTTTGGGATCTAGGCCACCATTTTGGGTTAAGCGCGAGAAACGCGCTTAGCACGCCAAAAGGATCTCAAAACACAAGAAACGATCGCTGCCACCATTCCCGTCCGTGAATCACTTGCACCGATCAGTTACAATCCTGAAAGAGTATCTAGGGCCTGTAGAAGGCTAGAGACCCAAGAGAGCAGTAACTTAGCTTACAGTGCCCTCTTGTGTCATGTTGCACGAAAGCTGCAACATGATACAAGAAACTACGGAAACCAGCGTTTCCTGGTACTGACTGTCTTAAGGGCATGACAGTTTCCCCGTAAGAAAGGAGCGAAAGCCCAGAGGAGTGCGGCAGAAGGCTGCACTTCTCGGGCAAAGTCGAGAACAAGGTGAAAAACAACAGCAAAAAGTTTAGGGGTTGCCACATGGAAGGAAAATTACCTACAATTACGAAATCTTTCCTAACACTCGCCCCTCCCAGACTATGGACAGGGGGAACTAATCCACCCCTGGATGAGTCTCTTGTTCAGGTCGGTTAAACATTCTCCACAACCCATCAGCATTGCTATGTTGGACACCTGGCCTATGCTCAATAGTGAAGTCGAAGCCTTGTAGACTTATGGACCACCTAAGCAACTTTGGATTCTCCCCCTTCATGTTTATTAGCCACTTTAAGGGCTTATGGTCAGTTTGCACAGTGAAGTGGGTCCCATAGAGGTAGGGCCTCAGCTTCCTTAGGGCCCACACAACAGAGAAACATTCTTTCTCTACCGTGGACCATCTGAGCTCTCTGTCCTTAAACTGGCGACTAATAAAACCAATAGGGTGTTCCTTACCCTTCTCATCTACTTGCGATAGTACAGCTCCTATCCCAGTGTCAGAGGCGTCCGTCTGCACGATAAAAGGTCTTTGATAATCAGGGGCCCTGAGGACAGGGGCCTGGCACAAGGAGTCTTTTAAGCCATTGAAGGCCTTCTCACACTCGTCGGTCCAAGTTACCTTCTTGGGTTTCTTCAGTTGTGAGGGCAGTCAGAGGGGCAGCTATGGTGCCATAGTCTGCCACAAAATTGCGGTAATACCCCGTGAGTCCTAAGAAGGCTCTCACTTGGGTTTGTGTAGTGGGGGTAGGCCAGTCTTGTACTGCTTGTACTTTACTGGGTAGAGGCTGTATCCTCCCTCCACCTACTTCATGTCCAAGGTAAAACACTGAGCCTTGTCCAATCTGGCGTTTACTAGCCTTTATGGTCAAGTGTGCTTTCTGAAGAGCCTGGAGCACAATCCCGAGGTGTTTCACATGGTCAGGTGGCACTGAAAACTGCTATATCGTCCAGATATGCAAGACAGAATTCGTCCAACCCATTCAAAACATGATGCACAAGCCTCTGGAAAGTGGCAGGTGCATTCTTCAACCCAAACGGCATTACCCGGAATTGGTAAAGGCCGTCTGGAGTAGAAAATGCTGTCTTCTCCTTGGCATGTTCTGCTAAAGCTATTTGCCAATAGCCAGCAGTGAGGTCAAACGTGCTGAGGTACTTGGAGGCACCCAAAGTATCCACCAGCTCATCTGTTCGAGGCAAGGGGTGTGCATCTGTCTTGGTGACAGCATTCAGAGCCCTGTAATCCACACAGAACCTCAATTCAGAAGTGCCTGCCTTTGGAACGAAAACCACAGGGCTGGACCAAGGACTACTAGAGGGTTCAATCACCCCAAGGTCTAACATCTTGTTGACCTCGGTCTTAATATAAGACCGTACTTTGTCTGACATCCTGTATCCCCTACTTTTGGTAGGTACACTGTCTCCTGTGTCTATGTTATGTTTGCACCAAGGTGTCAAACCAGGCGACTGTGAAAACAGGGGGGAAAACTGCCTAAGCAAACTTTTCACCTCAGCCTGCTGATCAGAAGTCAGGTGAGGGGCCACTCGGACACCCTCAAAGGAGCTATCTGAAGGACCGCTTTGGAACAGGTCGGGGAGAGGTTCAGACTCCTCTTCCTCAACATCTGAAGCCAGTAACAGTGCTGCGATTTTGACTCTTGGGACGAAAGCCTTCAGCCTATTCACGTAAAACACTTTTGGAGCCTGTCCAGGCCTTCCAAGGTCCACTAAATAGTTAACCTCACCCAGGGGCTCCACTACTGTGTAAGGGCCTGACCATTTGTCCTGTAAAGCTCAAGGCCTTATGGGATTCATGATCAGGACTTGCTGACTAGGTGTAAAGTTGATGAGGGAAGCTTTCTGGTCGTACCAATGTTTCACCAGCGCTTGTACTGCCTTCAATTTATCACTAGCCAAGCCCATCAGAAGTACCATCCGTTTTCTGAGCCCTAGCACATAATCAACTACGTTGGTAGTAACAGGGGGAGTGGGCATCTCCCATCCCTCTTTGACTATGGCTAAGGGTCCCCGTACAGGATGACCAAACAGAAGTTTGAAGGGGCTGAAGCCAACACCCTCCTGTGGTACCTCTCGGTAGGCAAACAGTAAGCATGGTAAAAGAAGATAATACCAAACCTGAGATCCTACCTCTAACATGAAATGAGATATCCAACTCTTTCCCCTTCCAAACCTGAGAGCCTTCCTATAGCATGAGATGTGATATCCAAGTCCTTCCCATTCCAATACTGAGACCCTTCCTATAGCTTGAGATGTGATATCCAACTCCTTCCCATTCCAATTCTGAGACCCTTCCTATAGCATGAGATGTGATATCTCAATGCTTATACCAAACCTGAGACCCGTAATATAACATGAGATGTGATATCCAAATCCTTCCCCTTCCAAACCTTAGACCCTTCCTTTATCATGAGATGTGATATCCAACTCCTTCCCATTCCAATCCTGAGACCCTTCCGATATCATGAGATGTGATATCTCAAAGCTTCTAATATCAAACTTGAGACCCTCCCTATAGCATGAGATGTGATATCCAAGTCCTTCCCATTCCAATCCTGAGACCCTTCCTATAGCATGAGATGTGATATCTCAATGCTTCTAATACCAAACCAGAGACTCTTCCTATAACATGAGATGGGATATCCAACTCCTTCCCATTCCAATTCTGAGACCCTTCCTATACTATGAGACTTGATATCTCAATGCTTCTAATACCAAACCTGAGACCCGTAATATAACATGAGATGTGATATCCAAATCCTTCCCCTTCCAAACCTTAGACCCTTCCTTTATCATGAGATGTGATATCCAACTCCTTCCCATTCCAATCCTGAGACCCTTCCGATATCATGAGATGTGATATCTCAAAGCTTCTAATATCAAACTTGAGACCCTCCCTATAGCATGAGATGTGATATCCAAGTCCTTCCCATTCCAATCCTGAGACCCTTCCTATAGCATGAGATGTGATATCTCAATGCTTCTAATACCAAACCTGAGACCCTTCCTATAACATGAGATGGGAATATCCAACTCCTTCCCATTCCAATCTTGAGACCCTTCCGATAGCAGAGATGTGATATCTCAATGCTTATACCAAACCTGAGCTCCTTCCTATAACATGAGATGTGATATCCAACTCCTTCCCATTCCAATCCTGAGACACTTCTTATAGCATGAGATGTGATATCTCACTGCTTATACCAAACCTGAGACCCTTCCCATAGCAGGAGATGTGATATCCAACTCCTTCCCATTCCAATCCTCAGACCCTTCCTATAGCATGAGATGTGATATCTCAATGCTTCTAATGTCAAACTTGAGACCCTACCTATAGCATGAGATGTGATATCCAAGTCCTTACCATTCCAATCCTAAGACACTTCCTATAGCATGAGATTTGATATCTCAATGCTTCTAATACCAAACTTGAGACTCTTCCTATAACATGAGATGGGATATCCAACTCCTTCCCATTCCAATCCTGAGACCCTTTTGATAGCAGAGATGTGATATCTCAATGTTTATACCAAACCTGAGACCCTTCCTACGGCATGAGATGTCATATTCAACTCCTTCCCATTCCAATCCTGAGACCCTTCCTATAGCATGAGATTTGATATCCAACTCCTTCCCATTCCAATCCTGAGACCCTTCCTATAGCATGAGATGTGATGTCTCAATGCTTCTAATACCAAACCTGAGATCCTTCCTATAACATGAGATGTGATATCCAACTCCTTCCATTCCAATCCTGAGACCCTTCCTATAGCATGAGATGTGATATCTCAATGCTTATACCAAACCTGAGACCCTTCCTATAGCATGAGATGTGATATCCAACTCCTCCCCATTCCAATCCTGAGACCCTTCCTATAGCATGAGATGTGATATCTCAATGCTTCTAATACCAAACCTGAGATCCTTCCTCTAACATGAAATGTGAGATCCAACTCCTTCCCTTTCCAAACCTAAGAGCCTATCTATAGCATGAGATGTGATATCCAAGTCCTTCACATTCCAACCCTTAGACCCTTCCTACAGCATGCAATATGATATCTCAATGATTCCAATAACAAACCTGAGACCCGTCATATAACATGAGATGGGATATCCAACTCCTTCCCATTCCAATCCTGAGACACTTCCGATAGCAGAGATGTGATATCTCAATGTTTATACCAAACCTGAGACTCTTCCTATAACATGAGATGGGATATCCAACTCCTTCCCATTCCAATCCTGAGACCCTTTTGATAGCAGAGATGTGATATCTCAATGTTTATACCAAACCTGAGACCCTTCCTACGGCATGAGATGTCATATTCAACTCCTTCCCATTCCAATCCTGAGACCCTTCCTTTAGCATGAGATGTGATATCCAGCTCCTTCCCATTCCAATCCTGAGACACTTCCGATAGCATGAGATGTGATATCTCAATGCTTCTAATATCAAAACTGAGACCCTCCCTATAGCATGATATGTGATATCTAAGTCCTTCCCATTCCAATCCTGAGACCCTTCCTATAGCATGAGATGTGATATCTCAATGCTTCTACCAAACCTGAGACCCTTCCTTTAGCATGAGATGTGATATCCAACTCCTTCCCATTCCAATCCTGAGACCCTTCCTATAGCATGAGATGTGATATCTCAATACTTCTAATACCAAACCTGAGATCCTTCCGATAACATGAGATGTGATATCTCAATACTTCTAATACCAAACCTGAGATCCATCCTATAACATGAGATGTGATATCCAACTCCTTCCCTTTCCAAACCTGAGAGCCGTTCTATAGCATGAGATGTGATATCCAGGTCCTTCCCATTCCAATCCTTAGACCCTTCCTACAGCATGCTATATGATATCTCAATGCTTATACCAAACCTGAGAACCTTCCTATGGCCTGAGATGTCATGGCCTGAGATGTCATATACAACTCCTTCCCATTCCAATCCTGAGACCCTTCCTTTAGCATGAGATGTGATATCTCAATGCTTATACCAAATCTGAGACCCTTCCTATAGCATGAGATGTGATATCCAATTCCTTCCCATTCCAATCCTGAGACCCTCCCTATAGCATGAGATGTGATATCTCAATGCTTATACCAAACCTGAGAGCCTACCTATAACATGAGATGTGATATCCAAGTCCATCCCATTCTAATCCTTAGACCCTTCCTACAGCATGCGATGTGATATCTCAATGATTCTAATACCAAACCAGAGACTCTTCCTATAACATGAGATGGGATATCCAACTCCTTCCCATTCCAATCCTGAGCCGCTTCCGATAGCAGAGATGTGATATCTCAATGCTTATACCAAACCTGAGACCCTTCCTATAACATGAGATGTGATATCCAACTCCTTCACGTTCCAAACCTGAGACACTAACTATAGCATATGTGATATCCAACTCCTTCCCATTCCAAACATGAGACCCTTCCTATAGCAAGAAAGTAATATCCAACTCCTACCCATTCCAATCCTGAGACCCTTCCTACAGCATGCAATATGATATCTCAATGATTCCAATAACAAACCTGAGACCCGTCCTATAACATGAGATGGGATATCCAACTCCTTCCCATTCCAATCCTGAGACACTTCCGATAGCAGAGATGTGATATCTCAATGTTTATACCAAACCTGAGACTCTTCCTATAACATGAGATGGGATATCCAACTCCTTCCCATTCCAATCCTGAGACCCTTTTGATAGCAGAGATGTGATATCTCAATGTTTATACCAAACCTGAGACCCTTCCTACGGCATGAGATGTCATATTCAACTCCTTCCCATTCCAATCCTGAGACCCTTCCTTTAGCATGAGATGTGATATCCAGCTCCTTCCCATTCCAATCCTGAGACACTTCCGATAGCATGAGATGTGATATCTCAATGCTTCTAATATCAAAACTGAGACCCTCCCTATAGCATGATATGTGATATCTAGGTCCTTCCCATTCCAATCCTGAGACCCTTCCTATAGCATGAGATGTGATATCTCAATGCTTCTACCAAACCTGAGACCCTTCCTTTAGCATGAGATGTGATATCCAACTCCTTCCCATTCCAATCCTGAGACCCTTCCTATAGCATGAGATGTGATATCTCAATACTTCTAATACCAAACCTGAGATCCTTCCGATAACATGAGATGTGATATCTCAATACTTCTAATACCAAACCTGAGATCCATCCTATAACATGAGATGTGATATCCAACTCCTTCCCTTTCCAAACCTGAGAGCCGTTCTATAGCATGAGATGTGATATCCAGGTCCTTCCCATTCCAATCCTGAGACCCTCCCTATAGCATGAGATGTGATATCTCAATGCTTATACCAAACCTGAGAGCCTACCTATAACATGAGATGTGATATCCAAGTCCATCCCATTCTAATCCTTAGACCCTTCCTACAGCATGCGATGTGATATCTCAATGATTCTAATACCAAACCAGAGACTCTTCCTATAACATGAGATGGGATATCCAACTCCTTCCCATTCCAATCCTGAGCCGCTTCCGATAGCAGAGATGTGATATCTCAATGCTTATACCAAACCTGAGACCCTTCCTATAACATGAGATGTGATATCCAACTCCTTCACGTTCCAAACCTGAGACACTAACTATAGCATATGTGATATCCAACTCCTTCCCATTCCAAACATGAGACCCTTCCTATAGCAAGAAAGTAATATCCAACTCCTACCCATTCCAATCCTGAGACCCTTCCTATAGCAAGAGATGTGATATCCAAATCCTTCCCATTCCAATCCTGAGACCCTTCCTATAACATGAGATGTGATATCCAACTCCTTCCCATTCCAACCTGAGACACTTCCTAAAGCATGAGAAGGGATATCCAACTCCTTCCCAATCCAATCCTGAGACCCTTCCGATAGCAGAGATGTGATATCTCAATGCTTATACCAAACCTGAGACCCTTCCTATGGCATGAGATGTGATATCTAACTCCTTGCCATTCAAATCCTGAGACCCTTCCTATAGCATGAGAAGGGATATCCAACTCCTTCCCAATCCAATCCTGAGACCCTTCCGATAGCAGCGACGTGATATCTCAATGCTTCTACCAAACCTGAGACCCTTCCTTTAGCATGAGATGTGATATCCAAATCCTTCACATTCCAATCCTGAGACCCTTCCTATAGCATGAGATGTGATATCTCAATGCTTCTAATACCAAACCTGAGATCCTTCCTATAACATGAGATGTGAAATCCAACTCCTTCCCATTCCAACCCTGAGACCCTTCCTATAGCATGAGATGTGATGTCTCAATGCGTCTAATACCAAACCTGAGAGCCTTCCTATAACATGAGATGTGATATGCAACTCCTTCCATTCCAATCCTGAGACCGTCCTATAGCATGAGATGTGATATCTCAATGCTTATACCAAACCTGAGACCCTTCCTATAGCATGAGATGTGATATCCAACTGCTTCCCATTCCAATCCTGAGACCCTTCCTATAGCATGAGATGTGATATCTCAATGCTTCTAATACCAAACCTGAGATCCTTCCTCTAACATGAAATGTGATATCCAACTCCTTCCCTTTCCAAACCTAAGAGCCTATCTATAGCATGAGATGTGATATCCAAGTCCTTCACATTCCAACCCTTAGACCCTTCCTACAGCATGCAATATGATATCTCAATGATTCTAATAACAAACCTGAGACCCGTCCTATAACATGAGATGGGATATCCAACTCCTTCCCATTCCAATCCTGAGACACTTCCGATAGCAGAGATGTGATATCTCAATGCTTATACCAAACCTGAGACCCTTCCTATAACATGAGATGTGATATCCAAATCCTTCCCGTTCCAAACCTGAGACCCTTCATTTAGCATGAGATGTGATATCCAGCTCCTTCCCATTCCAATCCTGAGACACTTCCGATAGCATGAGATGTGATATCTCAATGCTTCTAATATCAAAACTGAGACCCTCCCTATAGCATGATATGTGATATCTAAGTCCTTCCCATTCCAATCCTGAGACCCTCCCTATAGCATGAGATGTGATATCCAACTCCTTCCCATTCCAATCCTGAGACCCTTCCTATAGCATGAGATATGATATCTCAATACTTCTAATACCAAACGTGAGATCCTTCCGATAACATGAGATGTGTTATCCAAATCCTTCCCCTTCCAAACCTGAGACCCTACCTTTAGCATGAAATGTGATATCCAACTCCTTCCTATTCCAATCCTGAGACTCTTCTGATAGCATGAGATGTGATATCTCAATGCTTCTAATACCAAACCTGAGATCCTTCCGATAGCATGAGATGTGATATCTCAATGCTTCTAATACCAAACCTGAGATCCTTCCTATAACATGAGATGTGATATCCAACTCCTTCCCCTTCCAAACCTGAGACCCTCCCTTTAGCATGAGATGTGATATCTAACTCCTTCCCATTCCATTCCTGAGACCCTTCTGATAGCAAGAGATGTGATATCTCAATGCCTCTAATACCAAACCTGAGATCCTACCTCTAACATGAAATGAGATATCCAACTCTTTCCCCTTCCAAACCTGAGAGCCTTCCTATAGCATGAGATGTGATATCCAAGTCCTTCCCATTCCAATACTGAGACCCTTCCTACAGCTTGAGATGTGATATCCAACTCCTTCCCCTTCCAAACCTTAGACCCTTCCTTTATCATGAGATGTGATATCCAACTCCTTCCCATTCCAATCCTGAGACCCTTCCGATATCATGAGATTTGATATCTCAAAGCTTCTAATATCAAACTTGAGACCCTCCCTATAGCATGAGATGTGATATCCAAGTCCTTCCCATTCCAATCCTGAGACCCTTCCTATAGCATGAGATGTGATATCTCAATGCTTCTAATACCAAACCTGAGACCCTTCCTATAACATGAGATGGGAATATCCAACTCCTTCCCATTCCAATCTTGAGACCCTTCCGATAGCAGAGATGTGATATCTCAATGCTTATACCACACCTGAGATCCTTCCTATAACATGAGATGTGATATCCAACTCCTTCCCATTCCAATCCTGAGACACTTCCTATAGCATGAGATGTGATATCCAACTCCTTCCCATTCCAATCCTCAGACCCTTCCTATAGCATGAGATGTGATATCTCAATGCTTCTAATGTCAAACTTGAGACCCTACCTATAGCATGAGATGTGATATCCAAGTCCTTCCCATTCCAATCCTGAGACACTTCCTATAGCATGAGATGTGATATCTCAATGCTTCTAATACCAAACCTGAGACTTCCTATAACATGAGATGGGATATCCAACTCCTTCCAATTCCAATCCTGAGACCCTTTTGATAGCAGAGATGTGATATCTCAATGTTTATACCAAACCTGAGACCCTTCCTACGGCATGAGATGTCATATTCAACTCCTTCCCATTCCAATCCTGAGACCCTTCCTATAGCATGAGATTTGATATCCAACTCCTTCCCATTCCAATCCTGAGACCCTTCCTATAGCATGAGATGTGATGTCTCAATGCTTCTAATACCAAACCTGAGATCCTTCCTATAACATGAGATGTGATATCCAACTCCTTCCATTCCAATCCTGAGACCCTTCCTATAGCATGAGATGTGATATCTCAATGCTTATACCAAACCTGAGACCCTTCCTATAGCATGAGATGTGATATCCAACTCCTTCCCATTCCAATCCTGAGACCCTTCCTATAGCCTGAGATGTGATATCTCAATGCCTCTAATACCAAACCTGAGATCCTTCCTCTAACATGAAATGTGATATCCAACTCCTTCACTTTCCAAACCTGAGAGCCTATCTATAGCATGAGATGTGATATCCAAGTCCTTCGCATTCCAATCCTTAGACCCTTCCTACAGCATGCAATATGATATCTCAATGATTCTAATAAAAAACCTGAGACCCGTCCTATAACATGAGATGGGATATCCAACTCCTTCCCATTCCAATCCTGAGACACTTCCGATAGCAGAGATGTGATATCTCAATGTTTATACCAAACCTGAGACCCTTCCTATAACATGAGATGTGATATCCAACTCCTTCCCGTTCAAAACCTGAGACCCTTCCTTTAGCATGAGATGTGATATCCAGCTCCTTCCCATTCCAATCCTGAGACACTTCCGATAGCATGAGATGTGATATCTCAATGCTTCTAATATCAAAACTGAGACCCTCCCTATAGCATGATATGTGATATCTAAGTCCTTCCCATTCCAATCCTGAGACCCTTCCTATAGCATGAGATGTGATATCTAAATACTTCTAATACCAAACCTGAGATCCTTCCGATAACATGAGATGTGATATCTCAATACTTCTAATACCAAACCTGAGATCCATCCTATAACATGAGATGTGATATCCAAATCCTTCCCCTTCCAAACCTGAGACCCTCCCTTTAGCATGAGATGTGATATCCAACTCCTTCCCATTCCAATCCTGAGACCCTTCTGATAGCATAAGATATGATATCTCAATGCTTCTATACCAAACCTGAGATCCTTCCGATAGCATGAGATGTGATATCTCAATACTTCTAATACCAAACCTGAGATCCTTCCTATAACATGAGATGTGATATCCAAATCCTTATCTTCCAAACCTGAGACCCTCCCTTTACCATGAGATGTGATATCCAACTCCTTCCCATTCCAATCCTGAGACTCTTCTGATAGCATAAGATATGATATCTCAATGCTTCTATACCAAACCTGAGATCCTTCTGATAGCATGAGATGTGATATCTCAATGCTTCTAATACCAAACCAGAGATCCTACCTCTAACATGAAATGTGATATCCAACTCTTTCCCCTTGCAAACCTGAGAGCCTTCCTATAGCATGAGATGTGATATCCAAGTCCTTCCCATTCCAATCCTGAGACCCTTCCTATAACATGAGATGTGATATCCAACTCCTTCCCATTCCAACCTGAGACCCTTCCTATAGCATGAGATGGGATATCTAACTCCTTCCAAATCCAATCCCGATACCCTTCCGATAGCATGAGATGTGATAACCCAATGCTTCTACCAAACCTGAGACCCATATTATGGCATGAGATGTGATATCAAACTCCTTCCCATTCTAATCCTGAGACCCTTCCTATAGCTTGAAATGTGATATCCAACTCCTTCCCATTCCAATTCTGAGACCCTTCCTATACCATGAGACTTGATATCTCAATGCTTCTAATACCAAACCTGAGACCCGTCCTATAACATGAGATGTGATATCCAAATCCTTCCCCTTCCAAACCTTAGACCCTTCCTTTATCATGAGATGTGATATCCAACTCCTTCCCAATCCAATCTTGAGACCCTTCCGATATCATGAAATGTGATATCTCAATGCTTCTATCAAACTTGAGACCCTCCCTATAGCATGAGATGTGATATCCAACTCCTTCCCATTCCAATCCTGAGTCCCTTCTGATAGCATAAGATATGATATCTCAATGCTTCTATACCAAACCTGAGATCCTTCCGATAGCATGAGATGTGATATCTCAATACTTCTAATACCAAACCTGAGATCCTTCCTATAACATGAGATGTGATATCCAAATCCTTATCTTCCAAACCTGAGACCCTCCCTTTACCATGAGATGTGATATCCAACTCCTTCCCATTCCAATCCTGAGACTCTTCTGATAGCATAAGATATGATATCTCAATGCTTCTATACCAACCTGAGATCCTTCTGATAGCATGAGATGTGATATCTCAATGCTTCTAATATCAAACCAGAGATCCTACCTCTAACATGAAATGTGATATCCAAATCTTTCCCCTTGCAAACCTGAGAGCCTTCCTATAGCATGAGATGTGATATCCAAGTTCTTCCCATTCCAATCCTGAGACCCTTCCTATAACATGAGATGTGATATCCAACTCCTTCCCATTCCAACCTGAGACCCTTCCTATAGCATGAGATGGGATATCCAACTCCTTCCAAATCCAATCCCGATACCCTTCCGATAGCATGAGATGTGATAACCCAATGCTTCTACCAAACCTGAGACCCATATTATGGCATGAGATGTGATATCAAACTCCTTCCCATTCTAATCCTGAGACCCTTCCTATAGCTTGAAATGTGATATCCAACTCCTTCCCATTCCAATTCTGAGACCCTTCCTATACCATGAGACTTGATATCTCAATGCTTCTAATACCAAACCTGAGACCCGTCCTATAACATGAGATGTGATATCCAAATCCTTCCCCTTCCAAACCTTAGACCCTTCCTTTATCATGAGATGTGATATCCAACTCCTTCCCATTCCAATCTTGAGACCCTTCCGATATCATGAAATGTGATATCTCAATGCTTCTATCAAACTTGAGACCCTCTCTATAGCATGAGATGTGATATCCAAGTCCTTCCCATTCCAATCCTGAGACCCTTCCTATAGCATGAGATGTGATATCTCAATGCTTCTAATACCAAACCTGAGACCCTTCCTATAACATGAGATGGGAATATCCAACTCCTTCCCATTCCAATCCTTAGACCCTTCCTACAGCATGCAATATGATATCTCAATGATTTTAATAAAAAACCTGAGACCCGTCCTATAACATGAGATGTGATATCCAAATCCTTCCCCTTCCAAACCTTAGACCCTTCCTTTATCATGAGATGTGATATCCAACTCCTTCCCATTCCAATCTTGAGACCCTTCCGATATCATGAAATGTGATATCTCAATGCTTCTATCAAATTTGAGACCCGTCCTATAACATGAGATGGGATATCCAACTCCTTCCCATTCCAATCCTGAGACACTTCCGATAGCATGAGATGTGATATCTCAATGCTTCTAATACCAAACCTGAGACCCTTCCTATAACATGAGATGGGAATATCCAACTCCTTCCCATTCCAATCCTTAGACCCTTCCTACAGCATGCAATATGATATCTCAATGATTTTAATAAAAAACCTGAGACCCGTCCTATAACATGAGATGTGATATCCAACTCCTTCCCATTCCAATCCTGAGACCCTTCCTATAGCATGAGATGTGATATCCAACTCCATCCCATTCCAATCCTGAGACCCTTCCTATAGCATGAGATGTGATGTCTCAATGCTTCTAATACCAAACCTTAGACCCTTCCTTTATCATGAGATGTGATATCCAACTCCTTCCCATTCCAATCTTGAGACCCTTCCGATATCATGAAATGTGATATCTCAATGCTTCTATCAAACTTGAGACCCTCCCTATAGCATGAGATGTGATATCCAAGTCCTTCCCATTCCAATCCTGAGACCCTTCCTATAGCATGAGATGTGATATCTCAATGCTTCTAATACCAAACCTGAGACCCTTCCTATAACATGAGATGGGAATATCCAACTCCTTCCCATTCCAATCCTTAGACCCTTCCTACAGCATGCAATATGATATCTCAATGATTTTAATAAAAAACCTGAGACCCGTCCTATAACATGAGATGGGATATCCAACTCCTTCCCATTCCAATTCTGAGACACTTCCGATAGCAGAGATGTGATATCTCAATGTTTATACCAAACCTGAGACCCTTCCTATAACATGAGATGTGATATCCAACTCCTTCCCATTCCAATCCTGAGACCCTTCCTATAGCATGAGATGTGATATCCAACTCCATCCCATTCCAATCCTGAGACCCTTCCTATAGCATGAGATGTGATGTCTCAATGCTTCTAATACCAAACCTGAGATCCTTCCTTTAACATGAGATGTGATATCCAACTCCTTCCATTCCAATCCTTAGACCCTTCCTACAGCATGCAATATGATATCTCAATGATTTTAATAATAAACCTGAGACCCGTCCTATAACATGAGATGGGATATCCAACTCCTTCCCATTCCAATCCTGAGACACTTCCGATAGCAGAGATGTGATATCTCAATGTTTATACCAAACCTGAGACCCTTCCTATAACATGAGATGTGATATCCAACTCCTTCCCGTTCCAAACCTGAGACCCTTCCTTTAGCATGAGATGTGATATCCAGCTCCTTCCCATTCCAATCCTGAGACACTTCCGATTGCATGAGATGTGATATCTTAATGCTTCTAATATCAAAACTGAGACCCTCCCTATAGCATATGTGATATCTAAATCCTTCCCATTCCAATCCTGAGACCCTATAGCATGAGATGTGCTATCTCAATGCTTATCCTTGATTCCTGTAGTAAATTGATTTCCTTTGCAGGCCGACTCCTGTCACGAATGCCTTGTCTGCATGCATTCTCTCCTGGCCATTCGCTCACCGTGGCTATTTGCCTACCCCCTTCCTCTCTCAGTGGATGGACTTCTCCATCCTAGCCTCCTACCACTCAACTCCGCCTACTTGGAGAATTCAACATGAACCTGTACGCTTCCTGACCTGGACTTTTACGAGATCTGCAACTCTTCATGTCGCTGGCCCTACACACTGCAGGGAATACTCAGGATTTTCTGATCTCAGACCTCCCCCTCTGTAACCCTCTCAACAATCCTCTCCCGTGGTGATCAAGTTCTCATCTCCAAAGAAGGCTAACTGCCAGCTATTCCTCCTCAGAGGAGTTCTCCCTTTCTGTCCCTGCTCCCTGCACAGTTTCGCGTTGCAAACACTCGCTTTCCTGCTCTCTGGCTTAGACGCTTTTCCTTCTCAGAGGCCTTCTTCCTTTCTGCCCTTTTCGCGTTGCAAGTACTCGCTTCCCAGCTCTCTGGTTTAGACGCGTGTTCCCTGCCTTCTCTCCTCTTCCCGCTGCCTTCAAATCAAAAAATGAGCTCCAAAAGATACACAGTGCTCAGAATGCTCTATAACACCCATTATTCAACATATAGCCGTAACCCGCTAGACGTATTGAAACGTGCTGTAAACTAGCAAAAACAGCTAGAAAATGTACTTTCCTCGCGTTTTTGTAAATGCTAATTCTGATGGGTTCCCATGTATGTACTGTCCGTGCGTTTGTTGTCGAATCCTGAAGTTTTTAACCACTGTTCTCCCATACAAGGGGGGGTCAACGTCTGCTGCTTTTCACAGGCTGAATGTATACGGCTGAAATCTTCAAGGCATTATCAGCTTTCTTGACTGGTTTGGAACGTGTATTGCCATCTGTTAATGCAGTCGCCCTGTGTTCATCGTCCCTTCTACTTCACAGGCTGCACTCCCCTGGTGATCACATTCTCCTCTCCAGAAGAGGCTGACTACCAGCTGCTGTCCCTGCTCCCTGCACCGTTCCGCGTTGCATGTACTCGCTTCCCAGCTCTCTGGTTTAGATGCGTGTTCCCTGCCTTCTCTCCTCTTCCTACAGCCTTCCAATGAGCTCCACAAGATAGTGTTCAGAATGCTTTATAACCCCATTATTCAACATATAGCTGTAACCCGCTAGACGTATTGAAACGTGCTAAAAACGAGCAGAAACAGCTCGAAAATGTACTTTTCTCGCGTTTTGGTAAATGCGAATTCTGGTGGATTCCCATTTTGTACTCTTCGTGCGTTTGTTCAGTCGAATCCTGGTCTTTTGAACCACTGTTCTCCCATACTAGGGAGGGGGGGGTCAACATCTGCTGTTCACAGGCTGAATGTTCACGGCTGAAATCTTCAAGGCATTATCAGCTTTCCTGACTGTTTTGGAACGTGTATTTGCCATCTGTTAATGCAGTCGCCCTTTGTTCATCGTTCCTTCTAGTTTACAGGCTGCACTCCCCTAGTGATCACATTCTTCTCTCCTTTGCAGGATAACTACCAGCTGCTCCTCCTCATAGGTGTTCATCCTTTCTGTCCCTGCTCCCTGCACCGTTTCGCGTTGCATGTACTCGCTTCCCAGCTCTCTGGTTGAGATGCGTGTTCCCTGCCTTCTCTCCTCTTGCTACAGCCTTCCAATTTGCTCCACAAGATACAGTGTTCAGAATGCTTTATAACACCCATTATTCAACATATAGCTGTAACCCGATAGACGTATTGAAACGTGCTAAAAACTAGCAAAAACAGCTAGAAAATGTACTTCCCTCGCGTTTTGGTAAATGCACGGTACACACGTCTAAACCAGAGAGCAGGAAAGCGAGCATTTCAGCAGTATAAATTCAGCCTGTCAACAACACATTTTGACCCTCACTTGTATGGGAGAAGAGTGGTTCAAAAGACCAGGATTCGACTGAACAAACGCACGAACAGTGTACAAAATGGGAATCCACCAGAATTCGCATTTACCAAAACGCGAGGAAAGTACATGTTCTAGCTGTTTCTGCTCGTTTTTAGCACGTTTCAATACGTCTAGCGGGTTACAGCTATATGTTGAATAATGGGTGTTATAAAGCATTCTGAACACTGTATCTTGTGGAGCTCATTGGAAGGCTGTAGGAAGAGGAGAGAAGGCAGGGAACACGCATCTAAACCAGAGAGCTGGGAAGCGAGTACATGCAACGCGAAACGGTGCAGGGAGCAGGGACAGAAAGGATGAACGCCTATGAGGAGGAGCAGCTGGTAGTCAGCCTGCTCTGGAGAGGAGAATGTGATCACCAGGGGAGTGCAGCCTGTAAAGTAGAAGGGACTATGAACACAGGGCGACTGCATTAACAGATGGCAAATACACGTTCCAAAACAGTCAGGAAAGCTGATAATGCCTTGAAGATTTCAGCCGTATACATTCAGCCTATGAACAGCAGTAGACGTTGACCCCCCCCCCCCTTGTATGGGGGAACAGTGGTTAAAAACTTCAGCATTCGACAACAAACGCACGGACAGTATACATGGGAACCCATCAGAATTAGCATTTACAAAAACTCGAGGAAAGTACATTTTCTAGCTGTTTTTGCTAGTTTACAGCACGTATCAATACGTCTAGCGGGTTACGGCTATATGTTGAATAATGGGTGTTATAGAGCATTCTGAGCACTGTGTATCTTTTGGAGCTCATTTTTTGATTTGAAGGCAGCGGGAAGAGGAGAGAAGGCAGGGAACACGCGTCTAAACCAGAGAGCTGGGAAGCGAGTACTTGCAACGCGAAAAGGGCAGAAAGCAAGAAGGCCTCTGAGAAGGAAAAGCGTCTAAACAAGAGAGCAGGGAAGCGAGTGTTTGCAACGCGAAACGGTGCAGGGAGCAGGGACAGAAAGGGAGAACTCCTCTGAGGAGGAACAGCTGGCAGTTAGCCTTCTTTGAAGATGAGAACTTGATCACCACGGGAGAGGATTGTTGAGAGGGTTACAGAGGGGGAGGTCTGAGATCAGAAAATCCTGAGTATTCCCTGCAGTGTGTAGGGCCAGCGACATGAAGAGTTGCAGATCTCGTAAAAGTCCAGGTCAGGAAGCATACAGGTTCATGTTGAATTCTCCAAGTAGGCGGAGTTGAGTGGTAGGAGGCTAGGACGGAGAAGTCCATCCACTGAGAGAGGAAGGGGGTAGGCAAATAGCCACGGTGAGAGAATGGCCAGGAGAGAATGCATGCAGACAAGGCATTCGTGACAGGAGTCGGCCTGCAAAGGAAATCAATTTACTACAGGAATCAAGGATAAGCATTGAGATATCACATCTCATGCTATAGGAAGGGTCCAGGATTGGAATGGGAAGGACTTAGATATCACATATGCTATAGGGAGGGTCTCAGTTTAGATATTAGAAGCATTGAGATATCACATCTCATGCTATCGGAAGTGTCTCAGGATTGGAATGGGAAGGAGCTGGATATCACATCTCATGCTAAAGGAAGGGTCTCAGGTTTGGAACGGGAAGGAGTTGGATATCACATCTCATGTTATAGGAAGGGTCTCAGGTTTGGTATAAACATTGAGATATCACATCTCATGCTATAGGAAGGGTCTCAGGATTGGAATGGGAAGGAGTTGGATATCACATCTCATATTATAGGAAGGGTCTCAGGATTGGAATGGGAAGGAGTTGGATATCACATTGGATATTCCCATCTCATGTTATAGGAAGGATCTCAGGTTTGGTATTAGAAGCATTGAGATATCACATCTCATGCTATAGGAAGGGTCTCAGGATTGGAATGGGAAGGACTTGGATATCACATCTCATGCTATAAGGAGGGTCTCAAATTTGATATTAGAAGCATTGAGATATCACATTTCATGATATCGGAAGGGTCTCAAGATTGGAATGGGAAGGAGTTGGATATCACATCTCATGATAAAGGAAGGGTCTAAGGTTTGGAAGGGGAAGGATTTGGATATTCCATCTCATGTTATAGGACGGGTCTCAGGTTTGGTATTAGAAGCATTGAGATATCAAGTCTCATGGTATAGGAAGGGTCTCAGAATTGGAATGGGAAGGAGTTGGATATCACATCTCAAGCTATAGGAAGGGTCTCAGGATTAGAATGGGAAGGAGTTTGATATCACATCTCATGCCATAGTATGGGTCTCAGGTTTGGTAGAAGCATTGGGATATCACATCTCATGCTATCGGAAGGTTATCAGGATTGGATTTGGAAGGAGTTGGATATCCCATCTCATGCTATAGGAAGGGTCCAGGATTGGAATGGGAAGGACTTAGATATCACATATGCTATAGGGAGGGTCTCAGTTTAGATATTAGAAGCATTGAGATATCACATCTCATGCTATCGGAAGTGTCTCAGGATTGGAATGGGAAGGAGCTGGATATCACATCTCATGCTAAAGGAAGGGTCTCAGGTTTGGAACGGGAAGGAGTTGGATATCACATCTCATGTTATAGATAGGGTCTCAGGTTTGGTATAAACATTGAGATATCACATCTCATGCTATAGGAAGGGTCTCAGGATTGGAATGGGAAGGAGTTGGATATCACATCTCATGCTATAGGAAGGGTCTCAGGATTGGAATGGGAAGGAGTTGGATATCACATTGGATATTCCCATCTCATGTTATAGGAAGGATCTCAGGTTTGGTATTAGAAGCATTGAGATATCACATCTCATGCTATAGGAAGGGTCTCAGGATTGGAATGGGAAGGACTTGGATATCACATCTCATGCTATAAGGAGGGTCTCAAATTTGATATTAGAAGCATTGAGATATCACATTTCATGATATCGGAAGGGTCTCAAGATTGGAATGGGAAGGAGTTGGATATCACATCTCATGATAAAGGAAGGGTCTAAGGTTTGGAAGGGGAAGGATTTGGATATTCCATCTCATGTTATAGGACGGGTCTCAGGTTTGGTATTAGAAGCATTGAGATATCAAGTCTCATGGTATAGGAAGGGTCTCAGAATTGGAATGGGAAGGAGTTGGATATCACATCTCAAGCTATAGGAAGGGTCTCAGGATTAGAATGGGAAGGAGTTTGATATCACATCTCATGCCATAGTATGGGTCTCACGTTTGGTAGAAGCATTGGGATATCACATCTCATGCTATCGGAAGGTTATCAGGATTGGATTTGGAAGGAGTTGGATATCCCATCTCATGCTATAGGAAGGGTCTCAGGTTGGAATGGGAAGGAGTTGGATATCACATCTCATGTTATAGGACGGGTCTCAGGATTGGAATGGTAAGGACTTGGATATCACATCTCATGCTATAGGAAGGCTCTCAGGTTTGCAAGGGGAAAGAGTTGGATATCACATTTCATGTTAGAGGTAGGATCTCAGGTTTGGTATTAGAAGTATTGAGATATCACATCTCATGCTATCGGAAGGATCTCAGGTTTGGTATAGAAGCATTGAGATATATCTTATGCTATCAGAAGGGTCTCAGGATTGGAATGGGAAGGAGTTAGATATCACATCTCATGCTAAAGGGAGGGTCTCAGGTTTGGAAGGGGAAGGATTTGGATATCACATCTCATGTTATAGGATGGATCTCAGGTTTGGTATTAGAAGTATTGAGATATCACATCTCATGTTATCGGAAGGATCTCAGGTTTGGTATTAGAAGTATTGAGATATCACATCTCATGCTATAGGAAGGGTCTCAGGATTGGAATGGGAAGGAGTTGGATATCACATCTCATGCTAAAGGAAGGGTCTCAGGTTTGGTAGAAGCATTGAGGTATCACATCTCATGCTATAGGAAGGCTCTCAGGATTGGAATGGGAAGGACTTAGATATCACATATCATGCTATAGGGAGGGTCTCGGTTTTGATATTAGAAGCATTGAGATATCACATCTCATGCTATCGGAAGTGTCTCAGGATTGAAATGGGAAGGAGCTGGATATCTCATCCATCCATCTCATGCTAAAGGAAGGGTCTCAGGTTTGGAACGGGAAGGAGTTGGATATCACATCTCATGTTATAGGAAGGGTCTCAGGTTTTTTATTAGAATCATTGAGATATCATATTGCATGATGTAGGAAGGGTCTAAGGATTGGAATGGGAAGGACTTAGATCTCACATCTCATGCTATAGATAGGCTCTCAGATTTGGAAAGTGAGGAGTTGGATATCACATTTCATGTTAGAGGAAGGATCTCAGGTTTGGTATTAGGGGCATTGAGATATCACATCTCAGGCTATAGGAAGGGTCTCAGGATTGGAATGGGAAGGAGTTGGATATCACATCTCATGCTATAGGAAGGGTCTCAGGTTTGGTAGAACCATTGAGATATCACATCTCATGCTATAGGAAGGGTCTCAGGATTGGAATGGAAGGAGTTGGATATCACATCTCATGTTATAGGAAGGATATCAGGTTTGGTATTAGAAGCATTGAGACATCACATCTCATGCTATAGGAAGGGTCTCAGGATTGGAATGGGAAGGAGTTGGATATCACATCTCATGCTATAGGAAGGGTCTCAGGATTGGAATGGGAAGGAGTTGAATATGACAACTCATGCCGTAGGAAGGGTCTCAGGTTTGGTATAAACATTGAGATATCACATCTCTGCTATCAAAAGGGTCTCAGGATTGGAATGGGAAGGAGTTGGATTCCCCATCTCATGTTATAGGAAGAGTCTCAGGTTTGGTATTAGAAGCATTGAGATATCACATCTCATGCTATAGGAAGTGTCTCAGGATTGGAATGGGAAGGACTTGGATATCACATCTCATGCTATGGGAAGGGTCTCAGGTTTGGTATAAGCAGTGAGATATCACATCTCATGCTATAGGAAGTGTCTCAGGACATCTCATGTTATAGGAAGGATCTCAGGTTTGGTATAAGCATTGAGATATCACATATCTGCTATCGGAAGGGTCTCAGGGTTGGAATGGGAAGGAGTTGGATATTCCCATCTCATGTTATAGGAAGGGTCTCAGGTTTGGTATTAGAAGCATTGAGATATCACATCTCATGATATCGGAAGGGTCTCAGGATTGGAATGGGAAGGAGTTGGATATCACATCTCATGCTAAAGGGAGGGTCTCAGGTTTGGAAGGGGAAGGATTTGGATATCACATCTCATGTTATAGGAAGGATCTCAGGTTTGGTATTAGAAGCATTGAGATATCACATCTCATGCTATCGGAAGGATCTCACGTTTGGTATTAGAAGTATTGAGATATCATATCTCATGCTATAGGAAGGGTCTCAGGATTGGAATGGGAAGGAGTTGGATATCACATCTCATGCTATCGGAAGTGTCTCAGGATTGGAATGGGAAGGAGCTGGATATCACATCTCATGCTAAAGGAAGGGTCTCAGGTTTGGAACGGGAAGGATTTGGATATCACATCTCATGTTATAGGAAGGGTCTCAGGTTTGGTATAAGCATTGAGATATCACATCTCTGCTATCGGAAGTGTCTCAGGATTGGAATGGGAAGGAGTTGGGTATCCCATCTCATGTTATAGGACGGGTCTCAGGTTTGTTATTAGAATCATTGAGATATCATATTGCATGCTGTAGGAAGGGTCTAAGGGTTGGAATGTGAAGGACTTGGATATCACATCTCATGCTATAGATAGGCTCTTAGGTTTGGAAAGGGAAGGAATTGGATATCACATTTCATGTTAGAGGAAGGATCTCAGGTTTGGTATTAGAAGCATTGAGATATCACATCTCATGCTATAGGAAGGGTCTCAGGATTGGAATGGGAAGCAGTTGGATATCACATCTCATGCTATAGGAAGGGTCTCAGGTTTGGTATAAGCATTGAGATATCACATCTCATGCTATAGGACGGGTCTCAGGATTGGAATGGAAGGAGTTGGATATCACATCTCATGTTATAAGGAAGGATCTCAGGTTTGGTATTAGAAGCATTGAGATATCACATCTCATGCTATAGGAAGGGTCTCAGGATTGGAATGTGATGGATTTGGATATCACATCTCATGCTAAAGGAAGGGTCTCAGGTTTGGTAGAAGCATTGAGATATCACGTCTCTGCTATCGGAAGGGTCTCAGGATTGGATTGGGAAGGAGTTGGATATCCCTTCTCATGCTATAGGAAGAGTCTCAGGATTTGAATGGCAAGGAGTTGGATATCACATCTCATGCCATAGGAAGGGTCTCAGGTTTGGTATAAGCATTGAGATATCACATCTCTGCTATCGGAAGGGTCTCAGGATTGGATTGGGAAGGAGTTGGATATCCCTTCTCATGCTATAGGAAGTGTCTCAGGTTGGAATGGGAAGGAGTTGGATATCACATCTCATGTTATAGGAAGGGTCTCAGGATTGGAATGGGAAGGATTTGGATATCACATCTCTTGCTATAGGAAGGGTCTCAGGACTGGAATGGGTAGGAGTTGGATATTACTTTCTTGCTATAGGAAGGGTCTCATGTTTGGAATGGGAAGGAGTTGGATATCACATATGCTATAGTTAGTGTCTCAGGTTTGGAACGGGAAGGAGTTGGATATCACATCTCATGTTATAGGAAGGGTCTCAGGTTTGGTATAAGCATTGAGATATCACATCTCTGCTATCAGAAGCGGCTCAGGATTGGAATGGGAAGGAGTTGGATATCCCATCTCATGTTATAGGAAGAGTCTCTGGTTTGGTATTAGAATCATTGAGATATCACATCGCATGCTGTAGGAAGGGTCTAAGGATTGGAATGGGATGGACTTGGATATCACATCTCATGCTATAGGTAGGCTCTCAGGTGGTTTGGTATAAGCATTGAGATATCACATCTCATGCTATAGGAAGGGTCTCAGGATTGGAATGGGAAGGAATTGGATATCACATCTCATGCTATAGGAAGGGTCTCAGATTTGGTATAAGCATTGAGATATCACATCTCATGCTAAAGGAAGGGTCTCAGGATTGGAATGGGAAGGAGTTGTATATGACATCTCAGGCCATAGGAAGGTTCTCAGGTTTGGTATAAGCATTGAGATATCACATCTCTGCTATCGGAAGGGTCTCAGGATTGGAATGGGAAGGAGTTGGATATCCCATCTCATGTTATAGGAAGGGTCTCAGGTTTGGTATTAGAAGCATAGAGATATCACATCTCATGCTATAGGAAGGGTCTCAGGATTTGAATAGCAAGGAGTTGGATATCACATCTCATGCCATAGGAAGGGTCTCAGGTTTGGTATAAGCATTGAGATATCACATCTCTGCTATCGGAAGGGTCTCAGGATTGGATTGGGAAGGAGTTGGATATCCCTTCTCATGCTATAGGAAGTGTCTCAGGTTGGAATGGGAAGGAGTTGGATATCACATCTCATGTTATAGGAAGGGTCTCAGGATTGGAATGGGAAGGATTTGGATATCACATCTCTTGCTATAGGAAGGGTCTCAGGATTGGAATGGGTAGGAGTTGGATATTACTTTCTTGCTATAGGAAGGGTCTCATGTTTGGAATGGGAAGGAGTTGGATATCACATATGCTATAGTTAGTGTCTCAGGTTTGGAACGGGAAGGAGTTGGATATCACATCTCATGTTATAGGAAGGGTCTCAGGTTTGGTATAAGCATTGAGATATCACATCTCTGCTATCAGAAGCGGCTCAGGATTGGAATGGGAAGGAGTTGGATATCCCATCTCATGTTATAGGAAGAGTCTCTGTTTTGGTATTAGAATCATTGAGATATCACATCGCATGCTGTAGGAAGGGTCTAAGGATTGGAATGGGATGGACTTGGATATCACATCTCATGCTATAGGTAGGCTCTCAGGTTTGGTATAAGCATTGAGATATCACATCTCATGCTATAGGAAGGGTCTCAGGATTGGAATGGGAAGGAATTGGATATCACATCTCATGCTATAGGAAGGGTCTCAGATTTGGTATAAGCATTGAGATATCACATCTCATGCTAAAGGAAGGGTCTCAGGATTGGAATGGGAAGGAGTTGTATATGACATCTCAGGCCATAGGAAGGTTCTCAGGTTTGGTATAAGCCTTGAGATATCACATCTCTGCTATCGGAAGGGTCTCAGGATTGGAATGGGAAGGAGTTGGATATCCCATCTCATGTTATAGGAAGGGTCTCAGGTTTGGTATTAGAAGCATAGAGATATCACATCTCATGCTATAGGAAGGGTCTCAGGATTTGAATGGCAAGGAGTTGGATATCACATCTCATGCCATAGGAAGGGTCTCAGGTTTGGTATAAGCATTGAGATATCACATCTCTGCTATCGGAAGGGTCTCAGGATTGGATTGGGAAGGAGTTGGATATCCCTTCTCATGCTATAGGAAGGGTCCAGGATTGGAATGGGAAGGACTTAGATATCACATATGCTATAGGGAGGGTCTCAGTTTAGATATTAGAAGCATTGAGATATCACATCTCATGCTATCGGAAGTGTCTCAGGATTGGAATGGGAAGGAGCTGGATATCACATCTCATGCTAAAGGAAGGGTCTCAGGTTTGGAACGGGAAGGAGTTGGATATCACATCTCATGTTATAGATAGGGTCTCAGGTTTGGTATAAACATTGAGATATCACATCTCATGCTATAGGAAGGGTCTCAGGATTGGAATGGGAAGGAGTTGGATATCACATCTCATGCTATAGGAAGGGTCTCAGGATTGGAATGGGAAGGAGTTGGATATCACATTGGATATTCCCATCTCATGTTATAGGAAGGATCTCAGGTTTGGTATTAGAAGCATTGAGATATCACATCTCATGCTATAGGAAGGGTCTCAGGATTGGAATGGGAAGGACTTGGATATCACATCTCATGCTATAAGGAGGGTCTCAAATTTGATATTAGAAGCATTGAGATATCACATTTCATGATATCGGAAGGGTCTCAAGATTGGAATGGGAAGGAGTTGGATATCACATCTCATGATAAAGGAAGGGTCTAAGGTTTGGAAGGGGAAGGATTTGGATATTCCATCTCATGTTATAGGACGGGTCTCAGGTTTGGTAGAAGCATTGAGGTATCACATCTCATGCTATAGGAAGGCTCTCAGGATTGGAATGGGAAGGACTTAGATATCACATATCATGCTATAGGGAGGGTCTCGGTTTTGATATTAGAAGCATTGAGATATATCTCATGCTATCGGAAGTGTCTCAGGATTGGAATGGGAAGGAGCTGGATATCTCATCCATCCATCTCATGCTAAAGGAAGGGTCTCAGGTTTGGAACGGGAAGGAGTTGGATATCACATCTCATGTTATAGGAAGGGTCTCAGGTTTTTTATTAGAATCATTGAGATATCATATTGCATGATGTAGGAAGGGTCTAAGGATTGGAATGGGAAGGACTTAGATCTCACATCTCATGCTATAGATAGGCTCTCAGATTTGGAAAGTGAGGAGTTGGATATCACATTTCATGTTAGAGGAAGGATCTCAGGTTTGGTATTAGGGGCATTGAGATATCACATCTCAGGCTATAGGAAGGGTCTCAGGATTGGAATGGGAAGGAGTTGGATATCACATCTCATGCTATAGGAAGGGTCTCAGGTTTGGTAGAACCATTGAGATATCACATCTCATGCTATAGGAAGGGTCTCAGGATTGGAATGGAAGGAGTTGGATATCACATCTCATGTTATAGGAAGGATATCAGGTTTGGTATTAGAAGCATTGAGACATCACATCTCATGCTATAGGAAGGGTCTCAGGATTGGAATGGGAAGGAGTTGGATATCACATCTCATGCTATAGGAAGGGTCTCAGGATTGGAATGGGAAGGAGTTGAATATGACAACTCATGCCGTAGGAAGGGTCTCAGGTTTGGTATAAACATTGAGATATCACATCTCTGCTATCAAAAGGGTCTCAGGATTGGAATGGGAAGGAGTTGGATTCCCCATCTCATGTTATAGGAAGAGTCTCAGGTTTGGTATTAGAAGCATTGAGATATCACATCTCATGCTATAGGAAGTGTCTCAGGATTGGAATGGGAAGGACTTGGATATCACATCTCATGCTATGGGAAGGGTCTCAGGTTTGGTATAAGCAGTGAGATATCACATCTCATGCTATAGGAAGTGTCTCAGGACATCTCATGTTATAGGAAGGATCTCAGGTTTGGTATAAGCATTGAGATATCACATATCTGCTATCGGAAGGGTCTCAGGATTGGAATGGGAAGGAGTTGGATATTCCCATCTCATGTTATAGGAAGGGTCTCAGGTTTGGTATTAGAAGCATTGAGATATCACATCTCATGATATCGGAAGGGTCTCAGGATTGGAATGGGAAGGAGTTGGATATCACATCTCATGCTAAAGGGAGGGTCTCAGGTTTGGAAGGGGAAGGATTTGGATATCACATCTCATGTTATAGGAAGGATCTCAGGTTTGGTATTAGAAGCATTGAGATATCACATCTCATGCTATCGGAAGGATCTCAGGTTTGGTATTAGAAGCATTGAGATATCACATCTCATGCTATCAGAAGAGTCTCAGGATTGGAATAGGAAGGAGTTGGATATCACATCTCATGCTAAAGTGAGGGTCTCAGGTTTGGAAGGGGAAGGATTTGGATATCACATCTCATGTTATCGGAAGGATCTCACGTTTGGTATTAGAAGTATTGAGATATCATATCTCATGCTATAGGAAGGGTCTCAGGATTGGAATGGGAAGGAGTTGGATATCACATCTCATGCTATCGGAAGTGTCTCAGGATTGGAATGGGAAGGAGCTGGATATCACATCTCATGCTAAAGGAAGGGTCTCAGGTTTGGAACGGGAAGGATTTGGATATCACATCTCATGTTATAGGAAGGGTCTCAGGTTTGGTATAAGCATTGAGATATCACATCTCTGCTATCGGAAGTGTCTCAGGATTGGAATGGGAAGGAGTTGGATATCCCATCTCATGTTATAGGACGGGTCTCAGGTTTGTTATTAGAATCATTGAGATATCATATTGCATGCTGTAGGAAGGGTCTAAGGGTTGGAATGTGAAGGACTTGGATATCACATCTCATGCTATAGATAGGCTCTTAGGTTTGGAAAGGGAAGGAATTGGATATCACATTTCATGTTAGAGGAAGGATCTCAGGTTTGGTATTAGAAGCATTGAGATATCACATCTCATGCTATAGGAAGGGTCTCAGGATTGGAATGGGAAGCAGTTGGATATCACATCTCATGCTATAGGAAGGGTCTCAGGTTTGGTATAAGCATTGAGATATCACATCTCATGCTATAGGACGGGTCTCAGGATTGGAATGGAAGGAGTTGGATATCACATCTCATGTTATAAGGAAGGATCTCAGGTTTGGTATTAGAAGCATTGAGATATCACATCTCATGCTATAGGAAGGGTCTCAGGATTGGAATGTGATGGATTTGGATATCACATCTCATGCTAAAGGAAGGGTCTCAGGTTTGGTAGAAGCATTGAGATATCACGTCTCTGCTATCGGAAGGGTCTCAGGATTGGATTGGGAAGGAGTTGGATATCCCTTCTCATGCTATAGGAAGAGTCTCAGGATTTGAATGGCAAGGAGTTGGATATCACATCTCATGCCATAGGAAGGGTCTCAGGTTTGGTATAAGCATTGAGATATCACATCTCTGCTATCGGAAGGGTCTCAGGATTGGATTGGGAAGGAGTTGGATATCCCTTCTCATGCTATAGGAAGTGTCTCAGGTTGGAATGGGAAGGAGTTGGATATCACATCTCATGTTATAGGAAGGGTCTCAGGATTGGAATGGGAAGGATTTGGATATCACATCTCTTGCTATAGGAAGGGTCTCAGGATTGGAATGGGTAGGAGTTGGATATTACTTTCTTGCTATAGGAAGGGTCTCATGTTTGGAATGGGAAGGAGTTGGATATCACATATGCTATAGTTAGTGTCTCAGGTTTGGAACGGGAAGGAGTTGGATATCACATCTCATGTTATAGGAAGGGTCTCAGGTTTGGTATAAGCATTGAGATATCACATCTCTGCTATCAGAAGCGGCTCAGGATTGGAATGGGAAGGAGTTGGATATCCCATCTCATGTTATAGGAAGAGTCTCTGGTTTGGTATTAGAATCATTGAGATATCACATCGCATGCTGTAGGAAGGGTCTAAGGATTGGAATGGGATGGACTTGGATATCACATCTCATGCTATAGGTAGGCTCTCAGGTGGTTTGGTATAAGCATTGAGATATCACATCTCATGCTATAGGAAGGGTCTCAGGATTGGAATGGGAAGGAATTGGATATCACATCTCATGCTATAGGAAGGGTCTCAGATTTGGTATAAGCATTGAGATATCACATCTCATGCTAAAGGAAGGGTCTCAGGATTGGAATGGGAAGGAGTTGTATATGACATCTCAGGCCATAGGAAGGTTCTCAGGTTTGGTATAAGCATTGAGATATCACATCTCTGCTATCGGAAGGGTCTCAGGATTGGAATGGGAAGGAGTTGGATATCCCATCTCATGTTATAGGAAGGGTCTCAGGTTTGGTATTAGAAGCATAGAGATATCACATCTCATGCTATAGGAAGGGTCTCAGGATTTGAATAGCAAGGAGTTGGATATCACATCTCATGCCATAGGAAGGGTCTCAGGTTTGGTATAAGCATTGAGATATCACATCTCTGCTATCGGAAGGGTCTCAGGATTGGATTGGGAAGGAGTTGGATATCCCTTCTCATGCTATAGGAAGTGTCTCAGGTTGGAATGGGAAGGAGTTGGATATCACATCTCATGTTATAGGAAGGGTCTCAGGATTGGAATGGGAAGGATTTGGATATCACATCTCTTGCTATAGGAAGGGTCTCAGGATTGGAATGGGTAGGAGTTGGATATTACTTTCTTGCTATAGGAAGGGTCTCATGTTTGGAATGGGAAGGAGTTGGATATCACATATGCTATAGTTAGTGTCTCAGGTTTGGAACGGGAAGGAGTTGGATATCACATCTCATGTTATAGGAAGGGTCTCAGGTTTGGTATAAGCATTGAGATATCACATCTCTGCTATCAGAAGCGGCTCAGGATTGGAATGGGAAGGAGTTGGATATCCCATCTCATGTTATAGGAAGAGTCTCTGTTTTGGTATTAGAATCATTGAGATATCACATCGCATGCTGTAGGAAGGGTCTAAGGATTGGAATGGGATGGACTTGGATATCACATCTCATGCTATAGGTAGGCTCTCAGGTTTGGTATAAGCATTGAGATATCACATCTCATGCTATAGGAAGGGTCTCAGGATTGGAATGGGAAGGAATTGGATATCACATCTCATGCTATAGGAAGGGTCTCAGATTTGGTATAAGCATTGAGATATCACATCTCATGCTAAAGGAAGGGTCTCAGGATTGGAATGGGAAGGAGTTGTATATGACATCTCAGGCCATAGGAAGGTTCTCAGGTTTGGTATAAGCATTGAGATATCACATCTCTGCTATCGGAAGGGTCTCAGGATTGGAATGGGAAGGAGTTGGATATCCCATCTCATGTTATAGGAAGGGTCTCAGGTTTGGTATTAGAAGCATAGAGATATCACATCTCATGCTATAGGAAGGGTCTCAGGATTTGAATGGCAAGGAGTTGGATATCACATCTCATGCCATAGGAAGGGTCTCAGGTTTGGTATAAGCATTGAGATATCACATCTCTGCTATCGGAAGGGTCTCAGGATTGGATTGGGAAGGAGTTGGATATCCCTTCTCATGCTATAGGAAGTGTCTCAGGTTGGAATGGGAAGGAGTTGGATATCACATCTCATGTTATAGGAAGGGTCTCAGGATTGGAATGGGAAGGATTTGGATATCACATCTCTTGCTATAGGAAGGGTCTCAGGATTGGAATGGGTAGGAGTTGGATATTACTTTCTTGCTATAGGAAGGGTCTCATGTTTGGAATGGGAAGGAGTTGGATATCACATATGCTATAGTTAGTGTCTCAGGTTTGGAATGGGAAGGAATTGGATATCACATCTCATGCTATAGGAAGGGTCTCAGATTTGGTATAAGCATTGAGATATCACATCTCATGCTAAAGGAAGGGTCTCAGGATTGGAATGGGAAGGAGTTGTATATGACATCTCAGGCCATAGGAAGTTTCTCAGGTTTGGTATAAGCATTGAGATATCACATCTCTGCTATCGGAAGGGTCTCAGGATTGGAATGGGAAGGAGTTGGATATCCCATCTCATGTTATAGGAAGGGTCTCAGGTTTGGTATTAGAAGCATTGAGATATCACATCTCATGCTATAGGAATGGTCTCAGGATTGGAATGTGAAGGATTTGGATATTACATCTCATGCTAAAGGAAGGGTCTCAGGTTTGGTAGAAGCATTGAGATATCACGTCTCTGCTATCGGAAGGGTCTCAGGATTGGATTGGGAAGGAGTTGGATATCCCTTCTCATGCTATAGGAAGGGTCTCAGGATTTGAATGGCAAGGAGTTGGATATCACATCTCATGCCATAGGAAGGGTCTCAGGTTTGGTATAAGCATTGAGATATCACATCTCTGCTATCGGAAGGGTCTCAGGATTGGATTGGGAAGGAGTTGGATATCCCTTCTCATGCTATAGGAAGTGTCTCAGGTTGGAATGGGAAGGAGTTGGATATCACATCTCATGTTATAGGAAGGGTCTCAGGATTGGAATGGGAAGGATTTGGATATCACATCTCTTGCTATAGGAAGGGTCTCAGGATTGGAATGGGTAGGAGTTGGATATTACTTTCTTGCTATAGGAAGGGTCTCATGTTTGGAATGGGAAGGATTTGGATATCACATATGCTATAGTTAGTGTCTCAGGTTTGGAACGGGAAGGAGTTGGATATCACATCTCATGTTATAGGAAGGGTCTCAGGTTTGGTATAAGCATTGAGATATCACATCTCTGCTATCGGAAGCGGCTCAGGATTGGAATGGGAAGGAGTTGGATATCCCATCTCATGTTATAGTAAGAGTCTCTGGTTTGGTATTAGAATCATTGAGATATCACATCGCATGCTGTAGGAAGGGTCTAAGGATTGGAATGGGATGGACTTGGATATCACATCTCATGCTATAGGAAGGGTCTCAGATTTGGTATAAGCATTGAGATATCACATCTCATGCTAAAGGAAGGGTCTCAGGATTGTAGGCTCTCAGGTTTGGTATAAGCATTGAGATATCACATCTCATGCTATAGGAAGGGTCTCAGGATTGGAATGGGAAGGATTTGGATATCACATCTCATGCTATAGGAAGGGTCTCAGATTTGGTATAAGCATTGAGATATCACATCTCATGCTAAAGGAAGGGTCTCAGGATTGGAATGGGAAGGAGTTGTATATGACATCTCAGGCCATAGGAAGGGTCTCAGGTTTGGTATAAGCATTGAGATATCACATCTCTGCTATCGGAAGGGTCTCAGGATTGGAATGGGAAGGAGTTGGATATCCCATCTCATGTTATAGGAAGGGTCTCAGGTTTGGTATTAGAAGTATAGAGATATCACATCTCATGCTATAGGAAGGGTCTCAGGATTGGAATGGGAAGGACTTGGATGTCACATCTCATGCTATAGGGAGGGTCTCAAGTTTGATATTAGAAGCATTGAGATAACAAATCTCATGATATCGGAAGGGTCTCAGGATTGGAATGGGAAGGAGTTGGATACCACATCTCATGATAAAGGAAGGGTCTAAGGTTTGGAAGGGGAAGGATTTGGATATCACATCTCATGTTATAGGACGGGTCTCAGGTTTGGTATTAGAAGCATTGAGATATCAAGTCTCATGGTATAAGAAGGGTCTCAGAATTGGAATGGGAAGGAGTTGGATATCACACCTCAAGCTATAGGAAGGGTCTCAGGATTGGAATGGGAAGGAGTTTGATATCACATCTCATGCCATAGTATGGGTCTCAGGTTTGGTAGAAGCATTGGGACATCACATCTCATGCTATCGGAAGGGTATCAGTATTGGATTTGGAAGAAGTTGGATATCCCATCTCATGCTATAGGAAGGGTCTCAGGTTGGAATGGGAAGGAGTTGGATATCACATTTCATGTTATAGGAAGGGTCTCAGGATTGGAATGGGAAGGACTTGGATATCATATCTCATGCTATAGGACGGGTCTCAGGTTTGTTATTAGAATCATTGAGATATCATATTGCATGCTGTAGGAAGGGTCTAAGGTTTGGAAAGGGAAGGAGTTGGATATCACATTTCATGTTAGAGGAAGGATCTCAGGTTTGGTATTAGAAGCATTGAGATATCACATATCATGCTATAGGAAGGGTCTCAGGATTGGAATGGGAAGTAGTTGGATATCACATCTCATGCTATAGGAAGGGTCTCAGGTTTGGTATAAGCATTGAGATATCACATCTCATGCTATAGGACGGGTCTCAGGATTGGAATGGAAGGAGTTGGATATCACATCTCATGTTATAGGAAGGATCTCAGGTTTGGTATTAGAAGCATTGAGACATCACATCTCATGCTATAGGAAGGGTCTCAGGTTTGGTATAAGCATTGAGATATCACATTTCGTGATATCGGAAGGGTCTCAAGATTGGAATGGGAAGGAGTTGGATATCACATCTCATGATAAAGGAAGGGTCTAAGGTTTGGAAGGGGAAGGATTTGGATATTCCATCTCATGTTATAGGACGGGTCTCAGGTTTGGTATTAGAAGCATTGAGATATCAAGTCTCATGGTATAGGAAGGGTCTCAGAATTGGAATGGGAAGGAGTTGGATATCACATCTCAAGCTATAGGAAGGGTCTCAGGATTAGAATGGGAAGGAGTTTGATATCACATCTCATGCCATAGTATGGGTCTCAGGTTTGGTAGAAGCATTGGGATATCACATCTCATGCTATCGGAAGGTTATCAGGATTGGATTTGGAAGGAGTTGGATATCCCATCTCATGCTATAGGAAGGGTCTCAGGTTGGAATGGGAAGGAGTTGGATATCACATCTCATGTTATAGGACGGGTCTCAGGATTGGAATGGTAAGGACTTGGATATCACATCTCATGCTATAGGAAGGCTCTCAGGTTTGCAAGGGGAAAGAGTTGGATATCACATTTCATGTTAGAGGTAGGATCTCAGGTTTGGTATTAGAAGTATTGAGATATCACATCTCATGCTATCAGAAGGATCTCAGGTTTGGTATAGAAGCATTGAGATATCATATCTTATGCTATCAGAAGAGTCTCAGGATTGGAATGGGAAGGAGTTGGATATCACATCTCATGGTAAAGGAAGGGTCTCAGGTTTGGAAGATAAGGATTTGGATATCACATCTCATGTTATAGGAAGGATCTCAGGTTTGGTATTAGAAGTATTGAGATATCACATCTCATGCTATCGGAAGGATCTCAGGTTTGGTATAGAAGCATTGAGATATATCTTATGCTATCAGAAGGGTCTCAGGATTGGAATGGGAAGGAGTTAGATATCACATCTCATGCTAAAGGGAGGGTCTCAGGTTTGGAAGGGGAAGGATTTGGATATCACATCTCATGTTATAGGATGGATCTCAGGTTTGGTATTAGAAGTATTGAGATATCACATCTCATGTTATCGGAAGGATCTCAGGTTTGGTATTAGAAGTATTGAGATATCACATCTCATGCTATAGGAAGGGTCTCAGGATTGGAATGGGAAGGAGTTGGATATCACATCTCATGCTAAAGGAAGGGTCTCAGGTTTGGTAGAAGCATTGAGGTATCACATCTCATGCTATAGGAAGGCTCTCAGGATTGGAATGGGAAGGACTTAGATATCACATATCATGCTATAGGGAGGGTCTCGGTTTTGATATTAGAAGCATTGAGATATCACATCTCATGCTATCGGAAGTGTCTCAGGATTGGAATGGGAAGGAGCTGGATATCTCATCCATCCATCTCATGCTAAAGGAAGGGTCTCAGGTTTGGAACGGGAAGGAGTTGGATATCACATCTCATGTTATAGGAAGGGTCTCAGGTTTTTTATTAGAATCATTGAGATATCATATTGCATGATGTAGGAAGGGTCTAAGGATTGGAATGGGAAGGACTTAGATCTCACATCTCATGCTATAGATAGGCTCTCAGATTTGGAAAGTGAGGAGTTGGATATCACATTTCATGTTAGAGGAAGGATCTCAGGTTTGGTATTAGGGGCATTGAGATATCACATCTCAGGCTATAGGAAGGGTCTCAGGATTGGAATGGGAAGGAGTTGGATATCACATCTCATGCTATAGGAAGGGTCTCAGGTTTGGTAGAACCATTGAGATATCACATCTCATGCTATAGGAAGGGTCTCAGGATTGGAATGGAAGGAGTTGGATATCACATCTCATGTTATAGGAAGGATATCAGGTTTGGTATTAGAAGCATTGAGACATCACATCTCATGCTATAGGAAGGGTCTCAGGATTGGAATGGGAAGGAGTTGGATATCACATCTCATGCTATAGGAAGGGTCTCAGGATTGGAATGGGAAGGAGTTGAATATGACAACTCATGCCGTAGGAAGGGTCTCAGGTTTGTTATAAACATTGAGATATCACATCTCTGCTATCAAAAGGGTCTCAGGATTGGAATGGGAAGGAGTTGGATTCCCCATCTCATGTTATAGGAAGAGTCTCAGGTTTGGTATTAGAAGCATTGAGATATCACATCTCTGCTATCAAAAGGGTCTCAGGATTGGAATGGGAAGGACTTGGATATCACATCTCATGCTATGGGAAGGGTCTCAGGTTTGGTATAAGCAGTGAGATATCACATCTCATGCTATAGGAAGTGTCTCAGGACATCTCATGTTATAGGAAGGATCTCAGGTTTGGTATAAGCATTGAGATATCACATATCTGCTATCGGAAGGGTCTCAGGATTGGAATGGGAAGGAGTTGGATATTCCCATCTCATGTTATAGGAAGGGTCTCAGGTTTGGTATTAGAAGCATTGAGATATCACATCTCATGCTATAGGAAGGGTCTCAGGATTGGAATGGGAAGGACTGGGATATCACATCTCACGCTATAGGGAGGGTCTCAAGTTTGATATTAGAAGCTTTGAGATATCACATCTCATGATATCGGAAGGGTCTCAGGATTGGAATGGGAAGGAGTTGGATATCACATCTCATGCTAAAGGGAGGGTCTCAGGTTTGGAAGGGGAAGGATTTGGATATCACATCTCATGTTATAGGAAGGATCTCAGGTTTGGTATTAGAAGCATTGAGATATCACATCTCATGCTATCGGAAGGATCTCAGGTTTGGTATTAGAAGCATTGAGATATCACATCTCATGCTATCAGAAGAGTCTCAGGATTGGAATAGGAAGGAGTTGGATATCACATCTCATGCTAAAGGGAGGGTCTCAGGTTTGGAAGGGGAAGGATTTGGATATCACATCTCATGTTATCGGAAGGATCTCACGTTTGGTATTAGAAGTATTGAGATATCATATCTCATGCTATAGGAAGGGTCTCAGGATTGGAATGGGAAGGAGTTGGATATCACATCTCATGCTATCGGAAGTGTCTCAGGATTGGAATGGGAAGGAGCTGGATATCACATCTCATGCTAAAGGAAGGGTCTCAGGTTTGGAACGGGAAGGATTTGGATATCACATCTCATGTTATAGGAAGGGTCTCAGGTTTGGTATAAGCATTGAGATATCACATCTCTGCTATCGGAAGTGTCTCAGGATTGGAATGGGAAGGAGTTGGATATCCCATCTCATGTTATAGGACGGGTCTCAGGTTTGTTATTAGAATCATTGAGATATCATATTGCATGCTGTAGGAAGGGTCTAAGGGTTGGAATGTGAAGGACTTGGATATCACATCTCATGCTATAGATAGGCTCTTAGGTTTGGAAAGGGAAGGAATTGGATATCACATTTCATGTTAGAGGAAGGATCTCAGGTTTGGTATTAGAAGCATTGAGATATCACATCTCATGCTATAGGAAGGGTCTCAGGATTGGAATGGGAAGCAGTTGGATATCACATCTCATGCTATAGGAAGGGTCTCAGGTTTGGTATAAGCATTGAGATATCACATCTCATGCTATAGGACGGGTCTCAGGATTGGAATGGAAGGAGTTGGATATCACATCTCATGTTATAAGGAAGGATCTCAGGTTTGGTATTAGAAGCTTTGAGATATCACATCTCATGCTATAGGAAGTGTCTCAGGTTGGAATGGGAAGGAGTTGGATATCACATCTCATGTTATAGGAAGGGTCTCAGGATTGGAATGGGAAGGATTTGGATATCACATCCCTTGCTATAGGAAGGGTCTCATGTTTGGAATGGGAAGGAGTTGGATATCACATATGCTATAGTTAGTGTCTCAGGTTTGGAACGGGAAGGAGTTGGATATCACATCTCATGTTATAGGAAGGGTCTCAGGTTTGGTATAAGCATTGAGATATCACATCTCTGCTATCGGAAGCGGCTCAGGATTGGAATGGGAAGGAGTTGGATATCCCATCTAATGTTATAGGAAGAGTCTCTGGTTTGGTATTAGAATCATTTAGATATCACATCGCATGCTGAAGGAAGGCTCTAAGGATTGGAATGGGATGGACTTGGATATCACATCTCATGCTATAGGTAGGCTCTCAGGTTTGGTATAAGCATTGAGATATCACATCTCATGCTATAGGAAGGGTCTCAGGATTGGAATGGGAAGGAATTGGATATCACATCATGCTATAGGAAGGGTCTCAGATTTGGTATAAGCATTGAGATATCACATCTCATGCTAAAGGAAGGGTCTCAGGATTGGAATGGGAAGGAGTTGTATATGACATCTCAGGCCATAGGAAGGTTCTCAGGTTTGGTATAAGCATTGAGATATCACATCTCTGCTATCAGAAGTGTCTCAGGATTGGAATGGGAAGGAGTTGGATATCTCATCTCATGTTATAGGACGGGTCTCAGGTTTGTTATTAGAATCATTGAGATATCATATTGCATGCTGTTGGAAGGGTCTAAGGGTTGGAATGGGAAGGACTTGGATATCACATCTCATGCTATAGATAGGCTCTTAGGTTTGGAAAGGGAAGGAGTTGGATATCACATTTCATGTTAGAAGAAGGATCTCAGGTTTGGTATTAGAAGCATTGAGATATCACATCTTATGCTATAGGAAGGGTCTCAGGATTGGAATGGGAAGCAATTGGATATCACATCTCATGCTATAGGAAGGGTCTCAGGTTTGGTATAAGTATTGAGATATCACATCTCATGCTATAGGACGGGTCTCAGGATTGGAATGGAAGGAGTTGGATATCACATCTCATGTTATAGGAAGGATCTCAGGTTTGGTATTAGAAGCATTGAGACATCACATCTCATGCTATAGGAAGGGTCTCAGGGTTGGAATGGGAAGGAGTTGGATATCACATCTCATCCAATAGGAAGGGCCTCAGGTTTGGAATGGGAAGGAATTGGATATCACATCTCATGTTATAGGAAGGATCTCAGGTTTGGTATTAGAAGCATTGAGATATCACATCTCATGCTATAGGAAGGGTCTCAGGATTGGAATGTGAAGGATTTGGATATCACATCTCATGCTAAAGGAAGGGTCTCAGGTTTGGTAGAAGCATTGAGATATCACGCCTCTGCTATCGGAAGGGTCTCAGGATTGGATTGGGAAGGAGTTGGATATCACATCTCATGCCATAGGAAGGGTCTCAGGTTTGGTATAAGCATTGAGATATCACATCTCTGCTATCGGAAGGGTCTCAGGTTTGGATTGGGAAGGAGTTGGATATCCCTTCTCATGCTATAGGAAGTGTCTCAGGTTGGAATGGGAAGGAGTTGGATATCACATCTCATTCATGTTATAGGAAGGGTCTCAGGATTGGAATGGGAAGGATTTGGATATCACATCTCTTGCTATAGGAAGGGTCTCAGGATTGGAATGGGTAGGAGTTGGATATTACTTTCTTGCTATAGGAGGGGTCTCATGTTTGGAATGGGAAGGAGTTGGATATCACATATGCTATAGTTAGTGTCTCAGGTTTGCAACGGGAAGGAGTTGGATATCACATCTCATGTTATAGGAAGGGTCTCAGGTTTGGTATAAGCATTGAGATATCACATCTCTGCTATCGGAAGCGGCTCAGGATTGGAATGGGAAGGAGTTGGATATCCCATCTCATGTTATAGGAAGAGTCTCTGGTTTGGTATTAGAATCATTGAGATATCACATCGCATGCAGTAGGAAGGGTCTAAGGATTGGAATGGGATGGACTTGGATATCACATCTCATGCTATAGGTAGGCTCTCAGGTGGTTTGGTATAAGCATTGAGATATCACATCTCATGCTATAGGAAGGGTCTCAGGATTGGAATGGGAAGGAATTGGATATCACATCTCATGCTATAGGAAGGGTCTCAGATTTGGTATAAGCATTGAGATATCACATCTCATGCTAAAGGAAGGGTCTCAGGATTGGAATGGGAAGGAGTTGTATATGACATCTCAGGCCATAGGAAGGTTCTCAGGTTTGGTATAAGCATTGAGATATCACATCTCTGCTATCGGAAGGGTCTCAGGATTGGAATGGGAAGGAGTTGGATATCCCATCTCATGTTATAGGAAGGGTCTCAGGTTTGGTATTAGAAGCATAGAGATATCACATCTCATGCTATAGGAAGGGTCTCAGGATTTGAATGGCAAGGAGTTGGATATCACATCTCATGCCATAGGAAGGGTCTCAGGTTTGGTATAAGCATTGAGATATCACATCTCTGCTATCGGAAGGGTCTCAGGATTGGATTGGGAAGGAGTTGGATATCCCTTCTCATGCTATAGGAAGTGTCTCAGGTTGGAATGGGAAGGAGTTGGATATCACATCTCATGTTATAGGAAGGGTCTCAGGATTGGAATGGGAAGGATTTGGATATCACATCTCTTGCTATAGGAAGGGTCTCAGGATTGGAATGGGTAGGAGTTGGATATTACTTTCTTGCTATAGGAAGGGTCTCATGTTTGGAATGGGAAGGAGTTTGATATCACATATGCTATAGTTAGTGTCTCAGGTTTGGAACGGGAAGGAGTTGGATATCACATCTCATGTTATAGGAAGGGTCTCAGGTTTGGTATAAGCATTGAGATATCACATCTCTGCTATCAGAAGCGGCTCAGGATTAGAATGGGAAGGAGTTGGATATCCCATCTCATGTTATAGGAAGAGTCTCTGGTTTGGTATTAGAATCATTGAGATATCACATCGCATGCTGTAGGAAGGGTCTAAGGATTGGAATGGGATGGACTTGGATATCACATCTCATGCTATAGGTAGGCTCTCAGGTGGTTTGGTATAAGCATTGAGATATCACATCTCATGCTATAGGAAGGGTCTCAGGATTGGAATGGGAAGGAATTGGATATCACATCTCATGCTATAGGAAGGGTCTCAGATTTGGTATAAGCATTGAGATATCACATCTCATGCTAAAGGAAGGGTCTCAGGATTGGAATGGGAAGGAGTTGTATATGACATCTCAGGCCATAGGAAGGTTCTCAGGTTTGGTATAAGCATTGAGATATCACATCTCTGCTATCGGAAGGGTCTCAGCATTGGAATGGGAAGGAGTTGGATATCCCATCTCATGTTATAGGAAGGGTCTCAGGTTTGGTATTAGAAGCATAGAGATATCACATCTCATGCTATAGGAAGGGTCTCAGGATTTGAATGGCAAGGAGTTGGATATCACATCTCATGCCATAGGAAGGGTCTCAGGTTTGGTATAAGCATTGAGATATCACATCTCTGCTATCGGAAGGGTCTCAGGATTGGATTGGGAAGGAGTTGGATATCCCTTCTCATGCTATAGGAAGTGTCTCAGGTTGGAATGGGAAGGAGTTGGATATCACATCTCATGTTATAGGAAGGGTCTCAGGATTGGAATGGGAAGGATTTGGATATCACATCTCTTGCTATAGGAAGGGTCTCAGGATTGGAATGGGTAGGAGTTGGATATTACTTTCTTGCTATAGGAAGGGTCTCATGTTTGGAATGGGAAGGAGTTGGATATCACATATGCTATAGTTAGTGTCTCAGGTTTGGAACGGGAAGGAGTTGGATATCACATCTCATGTTATAGGAAGGGTCTCAGGTTTGGTATAAGCATTGAGATATCACATCTCTGCTATCAGAAGCGGCTCAGGATTGGAATGGGAAGGAGTTGGATATCCCATCTCATGTTATAGGAAGAGTCTCTGGTTTGGTATTAGAATCATTGAGATATCACATCGCATGCTGTAGGAAGGGTCTAAGGATTGGAATGGGATGGACTTGGATATCACATCTCATGCTATAGGTAGGCTCTCAGGTTTGGTATAAGCATTGAGATATCACATCTCATGCTATAGGAAGGGTCTCAGGATTGGAATGGGAAGGAATTGGATATCACATCTCATGCTATAGGAAGGGTCTCAGATTTGGTATAAGCATTGAGATATCACATCTCATGCTAAAGGAAGGGTCTCAGGATTGGAATGGGAAGGAGTTGTATATGACATCTCAGGCCATAGGAAGGTTCTCAGGTTTGGTATAAGCATTGAGATATCACATCTCTGCTATCGGAAGGGTCTCAGGATTGGAATGGGAAGGAGTTGGATATCCCATCTCATGTTATAGGAAGGGTCTCAGGTTTGGTATTAGAAGCATAGAGATATCACATCTCATGCTATAGGAAGGGTCTCAGGATTTGAATGGCAAGGAGTTGGATATCACATCTCATGCCATAGGAAGGGTCTCAGGTTTGGTATAAGCATTGAGATATCACATCTCTGCTATCGGAAGGGTCTCAGGATTGGATTGGGAAGGAGTTGGATATCCCTTCTCATGCTATAGGAAGTGTCTCAGGTCGGAATGGGAAGGAGTTGGATATCACATCTCATGTTATAGGAAGGGTCTCAGGATTGGAATGGGAAGGATTTGGATATCACATCTCTTGCTATAGGAAGGGTCTCAGGATTGGAATGGGTAGGAGTTGGATATTACTTTCTTGCTATAGGAAGGGTCTCATGTTTGGAATGGGAAGGATTTGGATATCACATATGCTATAGTTAGTGTCTCAGGTTTGGAACGGGAAGGAGTTGGATATCACATCTCATGTTATAGGAAGGGTCTCAGGTTTGGTATAAGCATTGAGATAACACATCTCTGCTATCGGAAGCGGCTCAGGATTGGAATGGGAAGGAGTTGGATATCCCATCTCATGTTATAGTAAGAGTCTCTGGTTTGGTATTAGAATCATTGAGATATCACATCGCATGCTGTAGGAAGGGTCTAAGGATTGGAATGGGATGGACTTGGATATCACATCTCATGCTATAGGAAGGGTCTCAGATTTGGTATAAGCATTGAGATATCACATCTCATGCTAAAGGAAGGGTCTCAGGATTGTAGGCTCTCAGGTTTGGTATAAGCATTGAGATATCACATCTCATGCTATAGGAAGGGTCTCAGGATTGGAATGGGAAGGATTTGGATATCACATCTCATGCTATAGGAAGGGTCTCAGATTTGGTATAAGCATTGAGATATCACATCTCATGCTAAAGGAAGGGTCTCAGGATTGGAATGGGAAGGAGTTGTATATGACATCTCAGGCCATAGGAAGGGTCTCAGGTTTGGTATAAGCATTGAGATATCACATCTCTGCTATCGGAAGGGTCTCAGGATTGGAATGGGAAGGAGTTGGATATCCCATCTCATGTTATAGGAAGGGTCTCAGGTTTGGTATTAGAAGTATAGAGATATCACATCTCATGCTATAGGAAGGGTCTCAGGATTGGAATGGGAAGGACTTGGATGTCACATCTCATGCTATAGGGAGGGTCTCAAGTTTGATATTAGAAGCATTGAGATAACAAATCTCATGATATCGGAAGGGTCTCAGGATTGGAATGGGAAGGAGTTGGATACCACATCTCATGATAAAGGAAGGGTCTAAGGTTTGGAAGGGGAAGGATTTGTATATCACATCTCATGTTATAGGACGGGTCTCAGGTTTGGTATTAGAAGCATTGAGATATCAAGTCTCATGGTATAAGAAGGGTCTCAGAATTGGAATGGGAAGGAGTTGGATATCACACCTCAAGCTATAGGAAGGGTCTCAGGATTGGAATGGGAAGGAGTTTGATATCACATCTCATGCCATAGTATGGGTCTCAGGTTTGGTAGAAGCATTGGGACATCACATCTCATGCTATCGGAAGGGTATCAGTATTGGATTTGGAAGAAGTTGGATATCCCATCTCATGCTATAGGAAGGGTCTCAGGTTGGAATGGGAAGGAGTTGGATATCACATTTCATGTTATAGGAAGGGTCTCAGGATTGGAATGGGAAGGACTTGGATATCATATCTCATGCTATAGGACGGGTCTCAGGTTTGTTATTAGAATCATTGAGATATCATATTGCATGCTGTAGGAAGGGTCTAAGGTTTGGAAAGGGAAGGAGTTGGATATCACATTTCATGTTAGAGGAAGGATCTCAGGTTTGGTATTAGAAGCATTGAGATATCACATATCATGCTATAGGAAGGGTCTCAGGATTGGAATGGGAAGTAGTTGGATATCACATCTCATGCTATAGGAAGGGTCTCAGGTTTGGTATAAGCATTGAGATATCACATCTCATGCTATAGGACGGGTCTCAGGATTGGAATGGAAGGAGTTGGATATCACATCTCATGTTATAGGAAGGATCTCAGGTTTGGTATTAGAAGCATTGAGACATCACATCTCATGCTATAGGAAGGGTCTCAGGGTTGGAATGGGAATGAGTTGGATATCGCATCTCATCCAATAGGAAGGGTCTCAGGTTTGGAATGGGAAGGAATTGGATATCAAATCTCATGTTATAGGAAGGATCTCAGGTTTGGTATTAGAAGCATTGAGATATCACATCTCATGCTATAGGAAGGGTCTCAGGATTGGAATGTGAAGGATTTGGATATCACATCTCATGCTAAAGGAAGGGTCTCAGGTTTGGTAGAAGCATTGAGATATCAGATCTCTGCTATCGGAAGGGTCTCAGGATTGGATTGGGAAGGAGTTGGATATCCCTTCTCATGCTATAGGAAGGGTCTCAGGATTTGAATGGGAAGGAGTTGGATATCACATCTCATGTTATAGGAAGGGTCTCAGGATTGGAATGGGAAGGATTTGGATATTACTTTCTTGCTATAGGAAGGGTCTCATGTTTGGAATGGGAAGGAGTTGGATATCACATATGCTATAGTTAGTGTCTCAGGTTTGGAACAGGAAGGAGTTGGATATCACATCTCATGTTATAGGAAGGGTCTCATGTTTGGTATAAGCATTGAGATATCACATCTCTGCTATCGGAAGCGGCTCAGGATTGGAATGGGAAGGAGTTGGATATCCCATCTCATGTTATAGTAAGAGTCTCTGGTTTGGTATTAGAATCATTGAGATATCACATCGCATGCTGTAGGAAGGGTCTAAGGATTGGAATGGGATGGACTTGGATATCACATCTCATGCTATAGGTAGGCTCTCAGGTTTGATATAAGCATTGAGATATCACATCTCATGCTATAGGAAGGGTCTCAGGATTGGAATGGGAAGGATTTGGATATCACATCTCATGCTATAGGAAGGGTCTCAGATTTGGTATAAGCATTGAGATATCACATCTCATGCTAAAGGAAGGGTCTCAGGATTGGAATGGGAAGGAGTTGTATATGACATCTCAGGCCATAGGAAGGGTCTCATGTTTGGTATAAGCATTGAGATATCACATCTCTGCTATCGGAAGGGTCTCAGGATTGGAATGGGAAGGAGTTGGATATCCCATCTCATGTTATAGGAAGGGTCTCAGGTTTGGTATTAGAAGCATAGAGATATCACATCTCATGCTATAAGAAGGGTCTCAGGATTGGAATGGGAAGGACTTGGATGTCACATCTCATGCTATAGGGAGGGTCTCAAGTTTGATATTAGAAGCATTGAGATAACAAATCTCATGATATCGGAAGGGTCTCAGGATTGGAATGGGAAGGAGTTGGATACCACATCTCATGATAAAGGAAGGGTCTAAGGTTTGGAAGGGGAAGGATTTGGATATCACATCTCATGTTATAGGACGGGTCTCAGGTTTGGTATTAGAAGCATTGAGATATCAAGTCTCATGGTATAAGAAGGGTCTCAGAATTGGAATGGGAAGGAGTTGGATATCACACCTCAAGCTATAGGAAGGGTCTCAGGATTGGAATGGGAAGGAGTTTGATATCACATCTCATGCCATAGTATGGGTCTCAGGTTTGGTAGAAGCATTGGGATATCACATCTCATGCTATCGGAAGGGTATCAGTATTGGATTTGGAAGAAGTTGGATATCCCATCTCATGCTATAGGAAGGGTCTCAGGTTGGAATGGGAAGGAGTTGGATATCACATTTCATGTTATAGGAAGGGTCTCAGGATTGGAATGGGAAGGACTTGGATATCATATCTCATGCTATAGGACAGGTCTCAGGTTTGTTATTAGAATCATTGAGATATCATATTGCATGCTGTAGGAAGGGTCTAAGGATTGGAACGGGAAGGACTTGGATATCACATCTCATGCTATAGATAGGCTCTTAGGTTTGGAAAGGGAAGGAGTTGGATATCACATTTCATGTTAGAGGAAGGATCTCAGGTTTGGTATTAGAAGCATTGAGATATCACATCTCATGCTATAGGAAGGGTCTCAGGATTGGAATGGGAAGTAGTTGGATATCACATCTCATGCTATAGGAAGGGTCTCAGGTTTGGTATAAGCATTGAGATATCACATCTCATGCTATAGGACGGGTCTCAGGATTGGAATGGAAGGAGTTGGATATCACATCTCATGTTATAGGAAGGATCTCAGGTTTGGTATTAGAAGCATTGAGACATCACATCTCATGCTATAGGAAGGGTCTCAGGGTTGGAATGGGAAGGAGTTGGATATCACATCTCATCCAATAGGAAGGGTCTCAGGTTTGGAATGGGAAGGAATTGGATATCACATCTCATGTTATAGGAAGGATCTCAGGTTTGGTATTAGAAGCATTGAGATATCACATCTCATGCTATAGGAAGGGTCTCAGGATTGGAATGTGAAGGATTTGGATATCACATCTCATGCTAAAGGAAGGGTCTCAGGATTGGTAGAAGCATTGAGATATCACGTCTCTGCTATCGGAGGGGTCTCAGGATTGGATTGGGAAGGAGTTGGATATCCCTTCTCATGCTATAGGAAGGGTCTCAGGATTTGAATGGCAAGGAGTTGGATATCACATCTCATGCCATAGGAAGGGTCTCAGGTTTGTTATAAGCATTGAGATATCACATCTCTGCTATCGGAAGGGTCTCAGGATTGGAATGGGAAGGAGTTGGATATTCCCATCTCATGTTATAGGAAGGGTCTCAGGTTTGGTATTAGAAGCATTGAGATATCACATCTCATGCTATAGGAAGGGTCTCAGGATTGGAATGGGAAGGACTTGGATATCACATCTCATGCTATAGGGAGGGTCTCAAGTTTGATATTAGAAGCTTTGAGATATCACATCTCATGATATCGGAGGGTCTCAGGATTGGAATGGGAAGGAGTTGGATATCACATCTCATGATAAAGGAAGGGTCTAAGGTTTGGAAGGGGAAGGATTTGGATATCACATCTCATGTTATATTACGGGTCTCAGGTTTGGAAGGGGAAAGAGTTGGATATCACATTTCATGTTAGAGGTAGGATCTCAGGTTTGGTATTAGAGGCATTGAGATATCACATCTCATGCTATCAGAAGGGTCTCAGGAATGGAATGGGAAGGAGTTGGATATCACATCTCATGCTAAAGGGAGGGTCTCAGGTTTGGAAGGGGAAGGATTTGGATATCACATCTCATGTTATAGGAAGGATCTCAGGTTTGGTATTAGAACCATTGAGATATCACATCTCATGCTATCAGAAGGGTCTCAGGATTGGAATGGGAAGGAGTTGGATATCACATCTCATGCTAAAGGGAGGGTCTCAGGTTTGGAAGGGGAAGGATTTGGATATCACATCTCATGTTATCGGAAGGATCTCACGTTTGGTATTAGAAGTATTGAGATATCATATCTCATGCTATAGGAAGGGTCTCAGGATTGGAATGGGAAGGACTTAGATATCACATATCATGCTATAGGGAGGGTCTCAGTTTTGATATTAGAAGCATTGAGATATCACATCTCATGCTATCGGAAGTGTCTCAGGATTGGAATGGGAAGGAGCTGGATATCACATCTCATGCTAAAGGAAGGGTCTCAGGTTTGGAACGGGAAGGATTTGGATATCACATCTCATGTTATAGGAAGGGTCTCAGGTTTGGTATAAGCATTGAGATATCACATCTCTGCTATCGGAAGTGTCTCAGGATTGGAATGGGAAGGAGTTGGATATCCCATCTCATGTTATAGGACGGGTCTCAGGTTTGTTATTAGAATCATTGAGATATCATATTGCATGCTGTAGGAAGGGTCTAAGGGTTGGAATGGGAAGGACTTGGATATCACATCTCATGCTATAGATAGGCTCTTAGGTTTGGAAAGGGAAGGAGTTGGATATCACATTTCATGTTAGAGGAAGGATCTCAGGTTTGGTATTAGATGCATTGAGACATCACATCTCATGCTATAGGAAGGGTCTCAGGATTGGAATGGGAAGTAGTTGGATATCACATCTCATGCTATAGGAAGTGTCTCAGGTTTGGTATAAGCATTGAGATATCACATCTCATGCTATAGGACGGGTCTCAGGATTGGAATGGAAGGAGTTGGATATCACATCTCATGTTATAGGAAGGATCTCAGGTTTGGTATTAGAAGCATTGAGACATCACATCTCATGCTATAGGAAGGGTCTCAGGGTTGGAATGGGAAGGAGTTGGATATCACATCTCATCCAATAGGAAGGGTCTCAGGTTTGGAATGGGAAGGAATTGGATATCACATCTCATGTTATAGGAAGGATCTCAGGTTTGGTATTAGAAGCATTGAGATAGCACATCTCATGCTATAGGAAGGGTCTCAGGATTGGAATGTGAAGGATTTGGATATCACATCTCATGCTAAAGGAAGGGTCTCAGGTTTGGTAGAAGCATTGAGATATCACGTCTCTGCTATCGGAAGGGTCTCAGGATTGGATTGGGAAGGAGTTGGATATCCCTTCTCATGCTATAGGAAGGGTCTCAGGATTTGAATGGCAAGGAGTTGGATATCACATCTCATGCCATAGGAAGGGTCTCAGGTTTGGTATAAGCATTGAGATATCACATCTCTGCTATCGGAAGGGTCTCAGGATTGGATTGGGAAGGAGTTGGATATCCCTTCTCATGCTATAGGAAGTGTCTCAGGTTTGAATGGGAAGGAGTTGGATATCACATCTCATGTTATAGGAAGGATCTCAGGTTTGGTATTAGAAGCATTGAGACATCACATCTCATGCTATAGGAAGGGTCTCAGGGTTGGAATGGGAAGGAGTTGGATATCACATCTCATCCAATAGGAAGGGTCTCAGGTTTGGAATGGGAAGGAATTGGATATCACATCTCATGTTATAGGAAGGATCTCAGGGTTGGTATTAGAAGCATTGAGATAGCACATCTCATGCTATAGGAAGGGTCTCAGGATTGGAATGTGAAGGATTTGGATATCACATCTCATGCTAAAGGAAGGGTCTCAGGATTGGTAGAAGCATTGAGATATCACGTCTCTGCTATCGGAAGGGTCTCAGGATTGGATTGGGAAGGAGTTGGATATCCCTTCTCATGCTATAGGAAGGGTCTCAGGATTTGAATGGCAAGGAGTTGGATATCACATCTCATACCATAGGAAGGGTCTCAGGTTTGGTATAAGCATTGAGATATCGCATCTCTGCTATCGGAAGGGTCTCAGGATTGGATTGGGAAGGAGTTGGATATCCCTTCTCATGCTATAGGAAGTGTCTCAGGTTTGAATGGGAAGGAGTTGGATATCACATCTCATGTTATAGGAAGGGTCTCAGGATTGGAATGGGAAGGATTTGGATATCACATCTCTTGCTATAGGAAGGGTCTCAGGATTGGAATGGGTAGGAGTTGGATATTACTTTCTTGCTATAGGAAGGGTCTCATGTTTGGAATGGGAATGAGTTGGATATCACATATGCTATAGTTAGTGTCTCAGGTTTGGAACGGGAAGGAGTTGGATATCACATCTCATGTTATAGGAAGGGTCTCAGGTTTGTTATAAGCATTGAGATATCACATCTCTGCTATCGGAAGCGGCTCAGGATTGGAATGGGAAGGAGTTGGATATCCCATCTCATGTTATAGTAAGAGTCTCTGGTTTGGTATTAGAATCATTGAGATATCACATCGCATGCTGTAGGAAGGGTCTAAGGATTGGAATGGGATGGACTTGGATATCACATCTCATGCTATAGGTAGGCTCTCAGGTTTGATATAAGCATTGAGATATCACATCTCATGCTATAGGAAGGGTCTCAGGATTGGAATGGGAAGGATTTGGATATCACATCTCATGCTATAGGGAGGGTCTCAGATTTGGTATAAGCATTGAGATATCACATCTCATGCTAAAGTAAGGGTCTCAGGATTGGAATGGGAAGGAGTTGTATATGACATCTCAGGCCATAGAAAGGGTCTCATGTTTGGTATAAGCATTGAGTTATCACATCTCTGCTATCGGAAGGGTCTCAGGATTGGAATGGGAAGGAGTTGGATATCCCATCTCATGTTATAGGAAGGGTCTCAGGTTTGGTATTAGAAGCATAGAGATATCACATCTCATGCTATAGGAAGGGTCTCAGGATTGGAATGGGAAGGACTTGGATGTCACATCTCATGCTATAGGGAGGGTCTCAAGTTTGATATTAGAAGCATTGAGATAACAAATCTCATGATATCGGAAGGGTCTCAGGATTGGAATGGGAAGGAGTTGGATACCACATCTCATGATAAAGGAAGGGTCTAAGGTTTGGAAGGGGAAGGATTTGGATATCACATCTCATGTTATAGGACGGGTCTCAGGTTTGGTATTAGAAGCATTGAGATATCAAGTCTCATGGTATAAGAAGGGTCTCAGAATTGGAATGGGAAGGAGTTGGATATCACACCTCAAGCTATAGGAAGGGTCTCAGGATTGGAATGGGAAGGAGTTTGATATCACATCTCATGCCATAGTATGGGTCTCAGGTTTGGTAGAAGCATTGGGATATCACATCTCATGCTATCGGAAGGGTATCAGTATTGGATTTGGAAGAAGTTGGATATCCCATCTCATGCTATAGGAAGGGTCTCAGGTTGGAATGGGAAGGAGTTGGATATCACATTTCATGTTATAGGAAGGGTCTCAGGATTGGAATGGGAAGGACTTGGATATCATATCTCATGCTATAGGACAGGTCTCAGGTTTGTTATTAGAATCATTGAGATATCATATTGCATGCTGTAGGAAGGGTCTAAGGATTGGAACGGGAAGGACTTGGATATCACATCTCATGCTATAGATAGGCTCTTAGGTTTGGAAAGGGAAGGAGTTGGATATCACATTTCATGTTAGAGGAAGGATCTCAGGTTTGGTATTAGAAGCATTGAGATATCACATCTCATGCTATAGGAAGGGTCTCAGGATTGGAATGGGAAGTAGTTGGATATCACATCTCATGCTATAGGAAGGGTCTCAGGTTTGGTATAAGCATTGAGATATCACATCTCATGCTATAGGACGGGTCTCAGGATTGGAATGGAAGGAGTTGGATATCACATCTCATGTTATAGGAAGGATCTCAGGTTTGGTATTAGAAGCATTGAGACATCACATCTCATGCTATAGGAAGGGTCTCAGGGTTGGAATGGGAAGGAGTTGGATATCACATCTCATCCAATAGGAAGGGTCTCAGGTTTGGAATGGGAAGGAATTGGATATCACATCTCATGTTATAGGAAGGATCTCAGGTTTGGTATTAGAAGCATTGAGATATCACATCTCATGCTATAGGAAGGGTCTCAGGATTGGAATGTGAAGGATTTGGATATCACATCTCATGCTAAAGGAAGGGTCTCAGGATTGGTAGAAGCATTGAGATATCACGTCTCTGCTATCGGAGGGGTCTCAGGATTGGATTGGGAAGGAGTTGGATATCCCTTCTCATGCTATAGGAAGGGTCTCAGGATTTGAATGGCAAGGAGTTGGATATCACATCTCATGCCATAGGAAGGGTCTCAGGTTTGGTATAAGCATTGAGATATCACATCTCTGCTATCGGAAGGGTCTCAGGATTGGAATGGGAAGGAGTTGGATATTCCCATCTCATGTTATAGGAAGGGTCTCAGGTTTGGTATTAGAAGCATTGAGATATCACATCTCATGCTATAGGAAGGGTCTCAGGATTGGAATGGGAAGGACTTGGATATCACATCTCATGCTATAGGGAGGGTCTCAAGTTTGATATTAGAAGCTTTGAGATATCACATCTCATGATATCGGAAGGGTCTCAGGATTGGAATGGGAAGGAGTTGGATATCACATCTCATGATAAAGGAAGGGTCTAAGGTTTGGAAGGGGAAGGATTTGGATATCACATCTCATGTTATATTACGGGTCTCAGGTTTGGTATTAGAAGCATTGAGATATCAAGTCTCAGAGTATAGGAAGGGTCTCAGAATTGGAATGGGAAGGAGTTGGATATCACATCTCAAGCTATAGGAAGGGTCTCAGGATTGGAATGGGAAGGACTTGGATATCACATCTCATGCTATAGATAGGCTCTTAGGTTTGGAAAGGGAAGGAGTTGGATATCACATTTCATGTTAGAGGAAGGATCTCAGGTTTGGTATTAGAAGCATTGAGATATCACATCTCATGCTATAGGAAGGGTCTCAGGATTGGAATGGGAAGGAGTTGGATATCACATCTCATGCTAAAGGGAGGGTCTCAGGTTTGGAAGGGGAAGGATTTGGATATCACATCTCATGTTATAGGAAGGATCTCAAGTTTGGTATTAGAACCATTGAGATATCACATCTCATGCTATCGGAAGGATCTCAGGTTTGGTATTAGAAGCATTGAGATATCACATCTCATGCTATCAGAAGGGTCTCAGGATTGGAATGGGAAGGAGTTGGATATCACATCTCATGCTAAAGGGAGGGTCTCAGGTTTGGAAGGGGAAGGATTTGGATATCACATCTCATGCTATAGATAGGCTCTTAGGTTTGGAAAGGGAAGGAGTTGGATATCACATTTCATGTTAGAGGAAGGATCTCAGGTTTGGTATTAGAAGCATTGAGATATCACATCTCATGCTATAGGAAGGGTCTCAGGATTGGAATGGGAAGTAGTTGGATATCACATCTCATGCTATAGGAAGGGTCTCAGGTTTGGTATAAGCATTGAGATATCACATCTCATGCTATAGGACGGGTCTCAGGATTGGAATGGAAGGAGTTGGATATCACATCTCATGTTATAGGAAGGATCTCAGGTTTGGTATTAGAAGCATTGAGACATCACATCTCATGCTATAGGAAGGGTCTCAGGGTTGGAATGGGAAGGAGTTGGATATCACATCTCATCCAATAGGAAGGGTCTCAGGTTTGGAATGGGAAGGAATTGGATATCACATCTCATGTTATAGGAAGGATCTCAGGTTTGGTATTAGAAGCATTGAGATATCACATCTCATGCTATAGGAAGGGTCTCAGGATTGGAATGTGAAGGATTTGGATATCACATCTCATGCTAAAGGAAGGGTCTCAGGATTGGTAGAAGCATTGAGATATCACGTCTCTGCTATCGGAGGGGTCTCAGGATTGGATTGGGAAGGAGTTGGATATCCCTTCTCATGCTATAGGAAGGGTCTCAGGATTTGAATGGCAAGGAGTTGGATATCACATCTCATGCCATAGGAAGGGTCTCAGGTTTGGTATAAGCATTGAGATATCACATCTCTGCTATCGGAAGGGTCTCAGGATTGGAATGGGAAGGAGTTGGATATTCCCATCTCATGGTATAGGAAGGGTCTCAGGTTTGGTATTAGAAGCATTGAGATATCACATCTCATGCTATAGGAAGGGTCTCAGGATTGGAATGGGAAGGACTTGGATATCACATCTCATGCTATAGGGAGGGTCTCAAGTTTGATATTAGAAGCTTTGAGATATCACATCTCATGATATCGGAAGGGTCTCAGGATTGGAATGGGAAGGAGTTGGATATCACATCTCATGATAAAGGAAGGGTCTAAGGTTTGGAAGGGGAAGGATTTGGATATCACATCTCATGTTATATTACGGGTCTCAGGTTTGGTATTAGAAGCATTGAGATATCAAGTCTCAGAGTATAGGAAGGGTCTCAGAATTGGAATGGGAAGGAGTTGGATATCACATCTCAAGCTATAGGAAGGGTCTCAGGATTGGAATGGGAAGGACTTGGATATCACATCTCATGCTATAGATAGGCTCTTAGGTTTGGAAAGGGAAGGAGTTGGATATCACATTTCATGTTAGAGGAAGGATCTCAGGTTTGGTATTAGAAGCATTGAGATATCACATCTCATGCTATAGGAAGGGTCTCAGGATTGGAATGGGAAGGAGTTGGATATCACATCTCATGCTAAAGGGAGGGTCTCAGGTTTGGAAGGGGAAGGATTTGGATATCACATCTCATGTTATAGGAAGGATCTCAAGTTTGGTATTAGAACCATTGAGATATCACATCTCATGCTATCGGAAGGATCTCAGGTTTGGTATTAGAAGCATTGAGATATCACATCTCATGCTATCAGAAGGGTCTCAGGATTGGAATGGGAAGGAGTTGGATATCACATCTCATGCTAAAGGGAGGGTCTCAGGTTTGGAAGGGGAAGGATTTGGATATCACATCTCATGTTATCGGAAGGATCTCACGTTTGGTATTAGAAGTATTGAGATATCATATCTCATGCTATAGGAAGGGTCTCAGGATTGGAATGGGAAGGACTTAGATATCACATATCATGCTATAGGGAGGGTCTCAGTTTTGATATTAGAAGCATTGAGATATCACATCTCATGCTATCGGAAGTGTCTCAGGATTGGAATGGGAAGGAGCTGGATATCACATCTCATGCTAAAGGAAGGGTCTCAGGTTTGGAACGGGAAGGATTTGGATATCACATCTCATGTTATAGGAAGGGTCTCAGGTTTGGTATAAGCATTGAGATATCACATCTCTGCTATCGGAAACGTCTCAGGATTGGAATGGGAAGGAGTTGGATATCCCATCTCATGTTATAGGACGGGTCTCAGGTTTGTTAATAGAATCATTGAGATATCATATTGCATGCTGTAGGAAGGGTCTAAGGGTTGGAATGGGAAGGACTTGGATATCACATCTCATGCTATAGATAGGCTCTTAGGTTTGGAAAGGGAAGGAGTTGGATATCACATTTCATGTTAGAGGAAGGATCTCAGGTTTGGTATTAGAAGCATTGAGATATCACATCTCATGCTATAGGAAGGGTCTCAGGATTGGAATGGGAAGTAGTTGGATATCACATCTCATGCTATAGGAAGTGTCTCAGGTTTGGTATAAGCATTGAGATATCACATCTCATGCTATAGGACGGGTCTCAGGATTGGAATGGAAGGAGTTGGATATCACATCTCATGTTATAGGAAGGATCTCAGGTTTGCTATTAGAAGCATTGAGACATCACATCTCATGCTATAGGAAGGGTCTCAGGGTTGGAATGGGAAGGAGTTGGATATCACATCTCATCCAATAGGAAGGGTCTCAGGTTTGGAATGGGAAGGAATTGGATATCACATCTCATGTTATAGGAAGGATCTCAGGTTTGGTATTAGAAGCATTGAGATATCACATCTCATGCTATAGGAAGGGTCTCAGGATTGGAATGTGAAGGATTTGGATATCACATCTCATGCTAAAGGAAGGGTCTCAGGTTTGGTAGAAGCATTGAGATATCACGTCTCTGCTATCGGAAGGGTCTCAGGATTGGATTGGGAAGGAGTTGGATATCCCTTCTCATGCTATAGGAAGGGTCTCAGGATTTGAATGGCAAGGAGTTGGATATCACATCTCATGCCATAGGAAGGGTCTCAGGTTTGGTATAAGCATTGAGATATCACATCTCTGCTATCGGAAGGGTCTCAGGATTGGATTGGGAAGGAGTTGGATATCCCTTCTCATGCTATAGGAAGTGTCTCAGGTTGGAATGGGAAGGAGTTGGATATCACATCTCATGTTATAGGAAGGGTCTCAGGATTGGAATGGGAAGGATTTGGATATCACATCTCTTGCTATGGGAAGGGTCTCAGGATTGGAATGGGTAGGAGTTGGATATTACTTTCTTGCTATAGGAAGGGTCTCATGTTTGGAATGGGAATGAGTTGGATATCACATATGCTATAGTTAGTGTCTCAGGTTTGGAACGGGAAGGAGTTGGATATCACATCTCATGTTATAGGAAGGGTCTCAGGTTTGTTATAAGCATTGAGATATCACATCTCTGCTATCGGAAGCGGCTCAGGATTGGAATGGGAAGGAGTTGGATATCCCATCTCATGTTATAGTAAGAGTCTCTGGTTTGGTATTAGAATCATTGAGATATCACATCGCATGCTGTAGGAAGGGTCTAAGGATTGGAATGGGATGGACTTGGATATCACATCTCATGCTATAGGTAGGCTCTCAGGTTTGGTATAAGCATTGAGATATCACATCTCATGCTATAGGAAGGGTCTCAGATTTGGTATAAGCATTGAGATATCACATCTCATGCTAAAGGAAGGGTCTCAGGATTGGAATGGGAAGGAGTTGTATATGACATCTCAGGCCATAGGAAGGGTCTCAGGTTTGGTATAAGCATTGAGATATCACATCTCTGCTATCGGAAGGGTCTCAGGATTGGAATGGGAAGGAGTTGGATATCCCATCTCATGTTATAGGAAGGGTCTCAGGTTTGGTATTAGAAGCATAGAGATATCACATCTCATGCTATAGGAAGGGTCTCAGGATTGGAATGCGAAGGACTTGGATGTCACATCTCATGCTATAGGGAGGGTCTCAAGTTTGATATTAGAAGCATTGAGATAACAAATCTCATGATATCGGAAGGGTCTCAGGATTGGAATGGGAAGGAGTTGGATACCACATCTCATGATAAAGGAAGGGTCTAAGGTTTGGAAGGGGAAGGATTTGGATATCACATCTCATGTTATAGGACGGGTCTCAGGTTTGGTATTAGAAGCATTGAGATATCAAGTCTCATGGTATAAGAAGGGTCTCAGAATTGGAATGGGAAGGAGTTGGATATCACACCTCAAGCTATAGGAAGGGTCTCAGGATTGGAATGGGAAGGAGTTTGATATCACATCTCATGCCATAGTATGGGTCTCAGGTTTGGTAGAAGCATTGGGACATCACATCTCATGCTATCGGAAGGGTATCAGTATTGGATTTGGAAGAAGTTGGATATCCCATCTCATGCTATAGGAAGGGTCTCAGGTTGGAATGGGAAGGAGTTGGATATCACATTTCATGTTATAGGAAGGGTCTCAGGATTGGAATGGGAAGGACTTGGATATCATATCTCATGCTATAGGACGGGTCTCAGGTTTGTTATTAGAATCATTGAGATATCATATTGCATGCTGTAGGAAGGGTCTAAGGTTTGGAAAGGGAAGGAGTTGGATATCACATTTCATGTTAGAGGAAGGATCTCAGGTTTGGTATTAGAAGCATTGAGATATCACATATCATGCTATAGGAAGGGTCTCAGGATTGGAATGGGAAGTAGTTGGATATCACATCTCATGCTATAGGAAGGGTCTCAGGTTTGGTATAAGCATTGAGATATCACATCTCATGCTATAGGACGGGTCTCAGGATTGGAATGGAAGGAGTTGGATATCACATCTCATGTTATAGGAAGGATCTCAGGTTTGGTATTAGAAGCATTGAGACATCACATCTCATGCTATAGGAAGGGTCTCAGGGTTGGAATGGGAAGGAGTTGGATATCGCATCTCATCCAATAGGAAGGGTCTCAGGTTTGGAATGGGAAGGAATTGGATATCAAATCTCATGTTATAGGAAGGATCTCAGGTTTGGTATTAGAAGCATTGAGATATCACATCTCATGCTATAGGAAGGGTCTCAGGATTGGAATGTGAAGGATTTGGATATCACATCTCATGCTAAAGGAAGGGTCTCAGGTTTGGTAGAAGCATTGAGATATCAGATCTCTGCTATCGGAAGGGTCTCAGGATTGGATTGGGAAGGAGTTGGATATCCCTTCTCATGCTATAGGAAGGGTCTCAGGATTTGAATGGGAAGGAGTTGGATATCACATCTCATGTTATAGGAAGGGTCTCAGGATTGGAATGGGAAGGATTTGGATATTACTTTCTTGCTATAGGAAGGGTCTCATGTTTGGAATGGGAAGGAGTTGGATATCACATATGCTATAGTTAGTGTCTCAGGTTTGGAACGGGAAGGAGTTGGATATCACATCTCATGTTATAGGAAGGGTCTCATGTTTGGTATAAGCATTGAGATATCACATCTCTGCTATCGGAAGCGGCTCAGGATTGGAATGGGAAGGAGTTGGATATCCCATCTCATGTTATAGTAAGAGTCTCTGGTTTGGTATTAGAATCATTGAGATATCACATCGCATGCTGTAGGAAGGGTCTAAGGATTGGAATGGGATGGACTTGGATATCACATCTCATGCTATAGGTAGGCTCTCAGGTTTGATATAAGCATTGAGATATCACATCTCATGCTATAGGAAGGGTCTCAGGATTGGAATGGGAAGGATTTGGATATCACATCTCATGCTATAGGAAGGGTCTCAGATTTGGTATAAGCATTGAGATATCACATCTCATGCTAAAGGAAGGGTCTCAGGATTGGAATGGGAAGGAGTTGTATATGACATCTCAGGCCATAGGAAAGGTCTCATGTTTGGTATAAGCATTGAGATATCACATCTCTGCTATCGGAAGGGTCTCAGGATTGGAATGGGAAGGAGTTGGATATCCCATCTCATGTTATAGGAAGGGTCTCAGGTTTGGTATTAGAAGCATAGAGATATCACATCTCATGCTATAGGAAGGGTCTCAGGATTGGAATGGGAAGGACTTGGATGTCACATCTCATGCTATAGGGAGGGTCTCAAGTTTGATATTAGAAGCATTGAGATAACAAATCTCATGATATCGGAAGGGTCTCAGGATTGGAATGGGAAGGAGTTGGATACCACATCTCATGATAAAGGAAGGGTCTAAGGTTTGGAAGGGGAAGGATTTGGATATCACATCTCATGTTATAGGACGGGTCTCAGGTTTGGTATTAGAAGCATTGAGATATCAAGTCTCATGGTATAAGAAGGGTCTCAGAATTGGAATGGGAAGGAGTTGGATATCACACCTCAAGCTATAGGAAGGGTCTCAGGATTGGAATGGGAAGGAGTTTGATATCACATCTCATGCCATAGTATGGGTCTCAGGTTTGGTAGAAGCATTGGGATATCACATCTCATGCTATCGGAAGGGTATCAGTATTGGATTTGGAAGAAGTTGGATATCCCATCTCATGCTATAGGAATGGTCTCAGGTTGGAATGGGAAGGAGTTGGATATCACATTTCATGTTATAGGAAGGGTCTCAGGATTGGAATGGGAAGGACTTGGATATCATATCTCATGCTATAGGACAGGTCTCAGGTTTGTTATTAGAATCATTGAGATATCATATTGCATGCTGTAGGAAGGGTCTAAGGATTGGAACGGGAAGGACTTGGATATCACATCTCATGCTATAGATAGGCTCTTAGGTTTGGAAAGGGAAGGAGTTGGATATCACATTTCATGTTAGAGGAAGGATCTCAGGTTTGGTATTAGAAGCATTGAGATATCACATCTCATGCTATAGGAAGGGTCTCAGGATTGGAATGGGAAGTAGTTGGATATCACATCTCATGCTATAGGAAGGGTCTCAGGTTTGGTATAAGCATTGAGATATCACATCTCATGCTATAGGACGGGTCTCAGGATTGGAATGGAAGGAGTTGGATATCACATCTCATGTTATAGGAAGGATCTCAGGTTTGGTATTAGAAGCATTGAGACATCACATCTCATGCTATAGGAAGGGTCTCAGGGTTGGAATGGGAAGGAGTTGGATATCACATCTCATCCAATAGGAAGGGTCTCAGGTTTGGAATGGGAAGGAATTGGATATCACATCTCATGTTATAGGAAGGATCTCAGGTTTGGTATTAGAAGCATTGAGATATCACATCTCATGCTATAGGAAGGGTCTCAGGATTGGAATGTGAAGGATTTGGATATCACATCTCATGCTAAAGGAAGGGTCTCAGGATTGGTAGAAGCATTGAGATATCACGTCTCTGCTATCGGAGGGGTCTCAGGATTGGATTGGGAAGGAGTTGGATATCCCTTCTCATGCTATAGGAAGGGTCTCAGGATTTGAATGGCAAGGAGTTGGATATCACATCTCATGCCATAGGAAGGGTCTCAGGTTTGGTATAAGCATTGAGATATCACATCTCTGCTATCGGAAGGGTCTCAGGATTGGAATGGGAAGGAGTTGGATATTCCCATCTCATGTTATAGGAAGGGTCTCAGGTTTGGTATTAGAAGCATTGAGATATCACATCTCATGCTATAGGAAGGGTCTCAGGATTGGAATGGGAAGGACTTGGATATCACATCTCATGCTATAGGGAGGGTCTCAAGTTTGATATTAGAAGCTTTGAGATATCACATCTCATGATATCGGAAGGGTCTCAGGATTGGAATGGGAAGGAGTTGGATATCACATCTCATGATAAAGGAAGGGTCTAAGGTTTGGAAGGGGAAGGATTTGGATATCACATCTCATGTTATATTACGGGTCTCAGGTTTGGTATTAGAAGCATTGAGATATCAAGTCTCAGAGTATAGGAAGGGTCTCAGAATTGGAATGGGAAGGAGTTGGATATCACATCTCAAGCTATAGGAAGGGTCTCAGGATTGGAATGGGAAGGACTTGGATATCACATCTCATGCTATAGGAAGGCTCTCAGGTTTGGAAGGGGAAGAGGTGGATATCACATTTCATGTTAGAGGTAGGATCTCAGGTTTGGTATTAGAGGCATTGAGATATCACATCTCATGCTATCAGAAGGGTCTCAGGAATGGAATGGGAAGGAGTTGGATATCACATCTCATGCTAAAGGGAGGGTCTCAGGTTTGGAAGGGGAAGGATTTGGATATCACATCTCATGTTATAGGAAGGATCTCAGGTTTGGTATTAGAACCATTGAGATATCACATCTCATGCTATCAGAAGGGTCTCAGGATTGGAATGGGAAGGAGTTGGATATCACATCTCATGCTAAAGGGAGGGTCTCAGGTTTGGAAGGGGAAGGATTTGGATATCACATCTCATGTTATCGGAAGGATCTCACGTTTGGTATTAGAAGTATTGAGATATCATATCTCATGCTATAGGAAGGGTCTCAGGATTGGAATGGGAAGGACTTAGATATCACATATCATGCTATAGGGAGGGTCTCAGTTTTGATATTAGAAGCATTGAGATATCACATCTCATGCTATCGGAAGTGTCTCAGGATTGGAATGGGAAGGAGCTGGATATCACATCTCATGCTAAAGGAAGGGTCTCAGGTTTGGAACGGGAAGGATTTGGATATCACATCTCATGTTATAGGAAGGGTCTCAGGTTTGGTATAAGCATTGAGATATCACATCTCTGCTATCGGAAGTGTCTCAGGATTGGAATGGGAAGGAGTTGGATATCCCATCTCATGTTATAGGACGGGTCTCAGGTTTGTTATTAGAATGATTGAGATATCATATTGCATGCTGTAGGAAGGGTCTAAGGGTTGGAATGGGAAGGACTTGGATATCACATATCATGCCATAGGAAGGGTCTCAGGTTTGGTATAAGCATTGAGATATCACATCTCTGCTATCGGAAGGGTCTCAGGATTGGATTGGGAAGGAGTTGGATATCCCTTCTCATGCTATAGGAAGTGTCTCAGGTTTGAATGGGAAGGAGTTGGATATCACATCTCATGTTATAGGAAGGATCTCAGGTTTGGTATTAGAAGCATTGAGACATCACATCTCATGCTATAGGAAGGGTCTCAGGGTTGGAATGGGAAGGAGTTGGATATCCCTTCTCATGCTATAGGAAGGGTCTCAGGATTTGAATGGCAAGGAGTTGGATATCACATCTCATGCCATAGGAAGGGTCTCAGGTTTGGTATAAGCATTGAGATATCACATCTCTGCTATCGGAAGGGTCTCAGGATTGGATTGGGAAGGAGTTGGATATCCCTTCTCATGCTATAGGAAGTGTCTCAGGTTTGAACGGGAAGGAGTTGGATATCACATCTCATGTTATAGGAAGGATCTCAGGTTTGGTATTAGAAGCATTGAGACATCACATCTCATGCTATAGGAAGGGTCTCAGGGTTGGAATGGGAAGGAGTTGGATATCACATCTCATCCAATAGGAAGGGTCTCAGGTTTGGAATGGGAAGGAATTGGATATCACATCTCATGTTATAGGAAGGATCTCAGGGTTGGTATTAGAAGCATTGAGATAGCACATCTCATGCTATAGGAAGGGTCTCAGGATTGGAATGTGAAGGATTTGGATATCACATCTCATGCTAAAGGAAGGGTCTCAGGTTTGGTAGAAGCATTGAGATATCACGTCTCTGCTATCGGAAGGGTCTCAGGATTGGATTGGGAAGGAGTTGGATATCCCTTCTCATGCTATAGGAAGGGTCTCAGGATTTGAATGGCAAGGAGTTGGATATCACATCTCATGCCATAGGAAGGGTCTCAGGTTTGGTATAAGCATTGAGATATCGCATCTCTGCTATCGGAAGGGTCTCAGGATTGGATTGGGAAGGAGTTGGATATCCCTTCTCATGCTATAGGAAGTGTCTCAGGTTTGAATGGGAAGGAGTTGGATATCACATCTCATGTTATAGGAAGGGTCTCAGGATTGGAATGGGAAGGATTTGGATATCACATCTCTTGCTATAGGAAGGGTCTCAGGATTGGAATGGGTAGGAGTTGGATATTACTTTCTTGCTATAGGAAGGGTCTCATGTTTGGAATGGGAATGAGTTGGATATCACATATGCTATAGTTAGTGTCTCAGGTTTGGAACGGGAAGGAGTTGGATATCACATCTCATGTTATAGGAAGGGTCTCAGGTTTGTTATAAGCATTGAGATATCACATCTCTGCTATCGGAAGCGGCTCAGGATTGGAATGGGAAGGAGTTGGATATCCCATCTCATGTTATAGTAAGAGTCTCTGGTTTGGTATTAGAATCATTGAGATATCACATTGCATGCTGTAGGAAGGGTCTAAGGATTGGAATGGGATGGACTTGGATATCACATCTCATGCTATAGGTAGGCTCTCAGGTTTGATATAAGCATTGAGATATCACATCTCATGCTAGAGGAAGGGTCTCAGGATTGGAATGGGAAGGATTTGGATATCACATCTCATGCTATAGGAAGGGTCTCAGATTTGGTATAAGCATTGAGATATCACATCTCATGCTAAAGGAAGGGTCTCAGGATTGGAATGGGAAGGATTTGTAAATGACATCTCAGGCCATAGAAAGGGTCTCATGTTTGGTATAAGCATTGAGTTATCACATCTCTGCTATCGGAAGGGTCTCAGGATTGGAATGGGAAGGAGTTGGATATCCCATCTCATGTTATAGGAAGGGTCTCAGGTTTGGTATTAGAAGCATAGAGATATCACATATCATGCTATAGGAAGGGTCTCAGGATTGGAATGGGAAGGACTTGGATGTCACATCTCATGCTATAGGGAGGGTCTCAAGTTTGATATTAGAAGCATTGAGATAACAAATCTCATGATATCGGAAGGGTCTCAGGATTGGAATGGGAAGGAGTTGGATACCACATCTCATGATAAAGGAAGGGTCTAAGGTTTGGAAGGGGAAGGATTTGGATATCACATCTCATGTTATAGGACGGGTCTCAGGTTTGGTATTAGAAGCATTGAGATATCAAGTCTCATGGTATAAGAAGGGTCTCAGAATTGGAATGGGAAGGAGTTGGGTATCACACCTCAAGCTATAGGAAGGGTCTCAGGATTGGAATGGGAAGGAGTTTGATATCACATCTCATGCCATAGTATGGGTCTCAGGTTTGGTAGAAGCATTGGGATATCACATCTCATGCTATCGGAAGGGTATCAGTATTGGATTTGGAAGAAGTTGGATATCCCATCTCATGCTATAGGAAGGGTCTCAGGTTGGAATGGGAAGGAGTTGGATATCACATTTCATGTTATAGGAAGGGTCTCAGGATTGGAATGGGAAGGACTTGGATATCATATCTCATGCTATAGGACAGGTCTCAGGTTTGTTATTAGAATCATTGAGATATCATATTGCATGCTGTAGGAAGGGTCTAAGGATTGGAACGGGAAGGACTTGGATATCACATCTCATGCTATAGATAGGCTCTTAGGTTTGGAAAGGGAAGGAGTTGGATATCACATTTCATGTTAGAGGAAGGATCTCAGGTTTGGTATTAGAAGCATTGAGATATCACATCTCATGCTATAGGAAGGGTCTCAGGATTGGAATGGGAAGTAGTTGGATATCACATCTCATGCTATAGGAAGGGTCTCAGGTTTGGTATAAGCATTGAGATATCACATCTCATGCTATAGGACGGGTCTCAGGATTGGAATGGAAGGAGTTGGATATCACATCTCATGTTATAGGAAGGATCTCAGGTTTGGTATTAGAAGCATTGAGACATCACATCTCATGCTATAGGAAGGGTCTCAGGGTTGGAATGGGAAGGAGTTGGATATCACATCTCATCCAATAGGAAGGGTCTCAGGTTTGGAATGGGAAGGAATTGGATATCACATCTCATGTTATAGGAAGGATCTCAGGTTTGGTATTAGAAGCATTGAGATATCACATCTCATGCTATAGGAAGGGTCTCAGGATTGGAATGTGAAGGATTTGGATATCACATCTCATGCTAAAGGAAGGGTCTCAGGATTGGTAGAAGCATTGAGATATCACGTCTCTGCTATCGGAGGGGTCTCAGGGTTGGATTGGGAAGGAGTTGGATATCCCTTCTCATGCTATAGGAAGGGTCTCAGGATTTGAATGGCAAGGAGTTGGATATCACATCTCATGCCATAGGAAGGGTCTCAGGTTTGGTATAAGCATTGAGATATCACATCTCTGCTATCGGAAGGGTCTCAGGATTGGAATGGGAAGGAGTTGGATATTCCCATCTCATGTTATAGGAAGGGTCTCAGGTTTGGTATTAGAAGCATTGAGATATCACATCTCATGCTATAGGAAGGGTCTCAGGATTGGAATGGGAAGGACTTGGATATCACATCTCATGCTATAGGGAGGGTCTCAAGTTTGATATTAGAAGCTTTGAGATATCACATCTCATGATATCGGAAGGGTCTCAGGATTGGAATGGGAAGGAGTTGGATATCACATCTCATGATAAAGGAAGGGTCTAAGGTTTGGAAGGGGAAGGATTTGGATATCACATCTCATGTTATATTACGGGTCTCAGGTTTGGTATTAGAAGCATTGAGATATCAAGTCTCAGAGTATAGGAAGGGTCTCAGAATTGGAATGGGAAGGAGTTGGATATCACATCTCAAGCTATAGGAAGGGTCTCAGGATTGGAATGGGAAGGACTTGGATATCACATCTCATGCTATAGGAAGGCTCTCAGGTTTGGAAGGGGAAGAGGTGGATATCACATTTCATGTTAGACGTAGGATCTCAGGTTTGGTATTAGAGGCATTGAGATATCACATCTCATGCTATCAGAAGGGTCTCAGGAATGGAATGGGAAGGAGTTGGATATCACATCTCATGCTAAAGGGAGGGTCTCAGGTTTGGAAGGGGAAGGATTTGGATATCACATCTCATGTTATAGGAAGGATCTCAGGTTTGGTATTAGAACCATTGAGATATCACATCTCATGCTATCAGAAGGGTCTCAGGATTGGAATGGGAAGGAGTTGGATATCACATCTCATGCTAAAGGGAGGGTCTCAGGTTTGGAAGGGGAAGGATTTGGATATCACATCTCATGTTATCGGAAGGATCTCACGTTTGGTATTAGAAGTATTGAGATATCATATCTCATGCTATAGGAAGGGTCTCAGGATTGGAATGGGAAGGACTTAGATATCACATATCATGCTATAGGGAGGGTCTCAGTTTTGATATTAGAAGCATTGAGATATCACATCTCATGCTATCGGAAGTGTCTCAGGATTGGAATGGGAAGGAGCTGGATATCACATCTCATGCTAAAGGAAGGGTCTCAGGTTTGGAACGGGAAGGATTTGGATATCACATCTCATGTTATAGGAAGGGTCTCAGGTTTGGTATAAGCATTGAGATATCACATCTCTGCTATCGGAAGTGTCTCAGGATTGCAATGGGAAGGAGTTGGATATCCCATCTCATGTTATAGGACGGGTCTCAGGTTTGTTATTAGAATCATTGAGATATCATATTGCATGCTGTAGGAAGGGTCTAAGGGTTGGAATGGGAAGGACTTGGATATCACATCTCATGCTATAGATAGGCTCTTAGGTTTGGAAAGGGAAGGAGTTGGATATCACATTTCATGTTAGAGGAAGGATCTCAGGTTTGGTATTAGATGCATTGAGACATCACATCTCATGCTATAGGAAGGGTCTCAGGATTGGAATGGGAAGTAGTTGGATATCACATCTCATGCTATAGGAAGTGTCTCAGGTTTGGTATAAGCATTGAGATATCACATCTCATGCTATAGGACGGGTCTCAGGATTGGAATGGAAGGAGTTGGATATCACATCTCATGTTATAGGAAGGATCTCAGGTTTGGTATTAGAAGCATTGAGACATCACATCTCATGCTATAGGAAGGGTCTCAGGGTTGGAATGGGAAGGAGTTGGATATCACATCTCATCCAATAGGAAGGGTCTCAGGTTTGGAATGGGAAGGAATTGGATATCACATCTCATGTTATAGGAAGGATCTCAGGTTTGGTATTAGAAGCATTGAGATAGCACATCTCATGCTATAGGACGGGTCTCAGGATTGGAATGGAAGGAGTTGGATATCACATCTCATGTTATAGGAAGGATCTCAGGTTTGGTATTAGAAGCATTGAGACATCACATCTCATGCTATAGGAAGGGTCTCAGGGTTGGAATGGGAAGGAGTTGGATATCACATCTCATCCAATAGGAAGGGTCTCAGGTTTGGAATGGGAAGGAATTGGATATCACATCTCATGTTATAGGACGGGTCTCAGGTTTGGTATTAGAAGCATTGAGATATCAAGTCTCATGGTATAAGAAGGGTCTCAGAATTGGAATGGGAAGGAGTTGGATATCACATCTCATGCTATAGGAAGGGTCTCAGGATTTGAATGGCAAGGAGTTGGATATCACATCTCATGCCATAGGAAGGGTCTCAGGTTTTGTATAAGCATTGAGATATCACATCTCTGCTATCGGAAGGGTCTCAGGATTGGAATGGGAAGGAGTTGGATATTCCCATCTCATGTTATAGGAAGGGTCTCAGGTTTGGTATTAGAAGCATTGAGATATCACATCTCATGCTATAGGAAGGGTCTCAGGATTGGAATGGGAAGGACTTGGATATCACATCTCATGCTATAGGGAGGGTCTCAAGTTTGATATTAGAAGCTTTGAGATATCACATCTCATGATATCGGAAGGGTCTCAGGATTAGAATGGGAAGGAGTTGGATATCACATCTCATGATAAAGGAAGGGTCTAAGGTTTGGAAGGGGAAGGATTTGGATATCACATCTCATGTTATATTACGGGTCTCAGGTTTGGTATTAGAAGCATTGAGATATCAAGTCTCAGAGTATAGGAAGGGTCTCAGAATTGGAATGGGAAGGAGTTGGATATCACATCTCAAGCTATAGGAAGGGTCTCAGGATTGGAATGGGAAGGACTTGGATATCACATCTCATGCTATAGATAGGCTCTTAGGTTAGGAAAGGGAAGGAGTTGGATATCACATTTCATGTTAGAGGAAGGATCTCAGGTTTGGTATTAGAAGCATTGAGATATCACATCTCATGCTATAGGAAGGGTCTCAGGATTGGAATGGGAAGGAGTTGGATATCACATCTCATGCTAAAGGGAGGGTCTCAGGTTTGGAAGGGGAAGGATTTGGATATCACATCTCATGTTATAGGAAGGATCTCAAGTTTGGTATTAGAACCATTGAGATATCACATCTCATGCTATCGGAAGGATCTCAGGTTTGGTATTAGAAGCATTGAGATATCACATCTCATGCTATCAGAAGAGTCTCAGGATTGGAATGGGAAGGAGTTGATATCACATCTCATGCTAAAGGGAGGGTCTCAGGTTTGGAAGGGGAAGGATTTGGATATCACATCTCATGTTATCGGAAGGATCTCACGTTTGGTATTAGAAGTATTGAGATATCATATCTCATGCTATAGGAAGGGTCTCATGATTGGAATGGGAAGGACTTAGATATCACATATCATGCTATAGGGAGGGTCTCAGTTTTGATATTAGAAGCATTGAGATATCACATCTCATGCTATCGGAAGTGTCTCAGGATTGGAATGGGAAGGAGCTGGATATCACATCTCATGCTAAAGGAAGGGTCTCAGGTTTGGAACGGGAAGGATTTGGATATCACATCTCATGTTATAGGAAGGGTCTCAGGTTTGGTATAAGCATTGAGATATCACATCTCTGCTATCAGAAACGTCTCAGGATTGGAATGGGAAGGAGTTGGATATCCCATCTCATGTTATAGGACGGGTCTCAGGTTTGTTAATAGAATCATTGAGATATCATATTGCATGCTGTAGGAAGGGTCTAAGGGTTGGAATGGGAAGGACTTGGATATCACATCTCATGCTATAGATAGGCTCTTAGGTTTGGAAAGGGAAGGAGTTGGATATCACATTTCATGTTAGAGGAAGGATCTCAGGTTTGGTATTAGAAGCATTGAGATATCACATCTCATGCTATAGGAAGGGTCTCAGGATTGGAATGGGAAGTAGTTGGATATCACATCTCATGCTATAGGAAGTGTCTCAGGTTTGGTATAAGCATTGAGATATCACATCTCATGCTATAGGACGGGTCTCAGGATTGGAATGGAAGGAGTTGGATATCACATCTCATGTTATAGGAAGGATCTCAGGTTTGCTATTAGAAGCATTGAGACATCACATCTCATGCTATAGGAAGGGTCTCAGGGTTGGAATGGGAAGGAGTTGGATATCACATCTCATCCAATAGGAAGGGTCTCAGGTTTGGAATGGGAAGGAATTGGATATCACATCTCATGTTATAGGAAGGATCTCAGGTTTGGTATTAGAAGCATTGAGATATCACATCTCATGCTATAGGAAGGGTCTCAGGGTTGGAATGTGAAGGATTTGGATATCACATCTCATGCTAAAGGAAGGGTCTCAGGTTTGGTAGAAGCATTGAGATATCACGTCTCTGCTATCGGAAGGGTCTCAGGATTGGATTGGGAAGGAGTTGGATATCCCTTCTCATGCTATAGGAAGGGTCTCAGGATTTGAATGGCAAGGAGTTGGATATCACATCTCATGCCATAGGAAGGGTCTCAGGTTTGGTATAAGCATTGAGATATCACATCTCTGCTATCGGAAGGGTCTCAGGATTGGATTGGGAAGGAGTTGGATATCCCTTCTCATGCTATAGGAAGTGTCTCAGGTTGGAATGGGAAGGAGTTGGATATCACATCTCATGTTATAGGAAGGGTCTCAGGATTGGAATGGGAAGGATTTGGATATCACATCTCTTGCTATAGGAAGGGTCTCAGGATTGGAATGGGTAGGAGTTGGATATTACTTTCTTGCTATAGGAAGGGTCTCATGTTTGGAATGGGAATGAGTTGGATATCACATATGCTATAGTTAGTGTCTCAGGTTTGGAACGGGAAGGAGTTGGATATCACATCTCATGTTATAGGAAGGGTCTCAGGTTTGTTATAAGCATTGAGATATCACATCTCTGCTATCGGAAGCGGCTCAGGATTGGAATGGGAAGGAGTTGGATATCCCATCTCATGTTATAGTAAGAGTCTCTGGTTTGGTATTAGAATCATTGAGATATCACATCGCATGCTGTAGGAAGGGTCTAAGGATTGGAATGGGATGGACTTGGATATCACATCTCATGCTATAGGTAGGCTCTCAGGTTTGGTATAAGCATTGAGATATCACATCTCATGCTATAGGAAGGGTCTCAGATTTGGTATAAGCATTGAGATATCACATCTCATGCTAAAGGAAGGGTCTCAGGATTGGAATGGGAAGGAGTTGTATATGACATCTCAGGCCATAGGAAGGGTCTCAGGTTTGGTATAAGCATTGAGATATCACATCTCTGCTATCGGAAGGGTCTCAGGATTGGAATGGGAAGGAGTTGGATATCCCATCTCATGTTATAGGAAGGGTCTCAGGTTTGGTATTAGAAGCATAGAGATATCACATCTCATGCTATAGGAAGGGTCTCAGGATTGGAATGGGAAGGACTTGGATGTCACATCTCATGCTATAGGGAGGGTCTCAAGTTTGATATTAGAAGCATTGAGATAACAAATCTCATGATATCGGAAGGGTCTCAGGATTGGAATGGGAAGGAGTTGGATACCACATCTCATGATAAAGGAAGGGTCTAAGGTTTGGAAGGGGAAGGATTTGGATATCACATCTCATGTTATAGGACGGGTCTCAGGTTTGGTATTAGAAGCATTGAGATATCAAGTCTCATGGTATAAGAAGGGTCTCAGAATTGGAATGGGAAGGAGTTGGATATCACACCTCAAGCTATAGGAAGGGTCTCAGGATTGGAATGCGAAGGAGTTTGATATCACATCTCATGCCATAGTATGGGTCTCAGGTTTGGTAGAAGCATTGGGACATCACATCTCATGCTATCGGAAGGGTATCAGTATTGGATTTGGAAGAAGTTGGATATCCCATCTCATGCTATAGGAAGGGTCTCAGGTTGGAATGGGAAGGAGTTGGATATCACATTTCATGTTATAGGAAGGGTCTCAGGATTGGAATGGGAAGGACTTGGATATCATATCTCATGCTATAGGACGGGTCTCAGGTTTGTTATTAGAATCATTGAGATATCATATTGCATGCTGTAGGAAGGGTCTAAGGTTTGGAAAGGGAAGGAGTTGGATATCACATTTCATGTTAGAGGAAGGATCTCAGGTTTGGTATTAGAAGCATTGAGATATCACATATCATGCTATAGGAAGGGTCTCAGGATTGGAATGGGAAGTAGTTGGATATCACATCTCATGCTATAGGAAGGGTCTCAGGTTTGGTATAAGCATTGAGATATCACATCTCATGCTATAGGACGGGTCTCAGGATTGGAATGGAAGGAGTTGGATATCACATCTCATGTTATAGGAAGGATCTCAGGTTTGGTATTAGAAGCATTGAGACATCACATCTCATGCTATAGGAAGGGTCTCAGGGTTGGAATGGGAAGGAGTTGGATATCGCATCTCATCCAATAGGAAGGGTCTCAGGTTTGGAATGGGAAGGAATTGGATATCAAATCTCATGTTATAGGAAGGATCTCAGGTTTGGTATTAGAAGCATTGAGATATCACATCTCATGCTATAGGAAGGGTCTCAGGATTGGAATGTGAAGGATTTGGATATCACATCTCATGCTAAAGGAAGGGTCTCAGGTTTGGTAGAAGCATTGAGATATCAGATCTCTGCTATCGGAAGGGTCTCAGGATTGGATTGGGAAGGAGTTGGATATCCCTTCTCATGCTATAGGAAGGGTCTCAGGATTTGAATGGGAAGGAGTTGGATATCACATCTCATGTTATAGGAAGGGTCTCAGGATTGGAATGGGAAGGATTTGGATATTACTTTCTTGCTATAGGAAGGGTCTCATGTTTGGAATGGGAAGGAGTTGGATATCACATATGCTATAGTTAGTGTCTCAGGTTTGGAACGGGAAGGAGTTGGATATCACATCTCATGTTATAGGAAGGGTCTCATGTTTGGTATAAGCATTGAGATATCACATCTCTGCTATCGGAAGCGGCTCAGGATTGGAATGGGAAGGAGTTGGATATCCCATCTCATGTTATAGTAAGAGTCTCTGGTTTGGTATTAGAATCATTGAGATATCACATCGCATGCTGTAGGAAGGGTCTAAGGATTGGAATGGGATGGACTTGGATATCACATCTCATGCTATAGGTAGGCTCTCAGGTTTGATATAAGCATTGAGATATCACATCTCATGCTATAGGAAGGGTCTCAGGATTGGAATGGGAAGGATTTGGATATCACATCTCATGCTATAGGAAGGGTCTCAGATTTGGTATAAGCATTGAGATATCACATCTCATGCTAAAGGAAGGGTCTCAGGATTGGAATGGGAAGGAGTTGTATATGACATCTCAGGCCATAGGAAGGGTCTCATGTTTGGTATAAGCATTGAGATATCACATCTCTGCTATCGGAAGGGTCTCAAGATTGGAATGGGAAGGAGTTGGATATCCCATCTCATGTTATAGGAAGGGTCTCAGGTTTGGTATTAGAAGCATAGAGATATCACATCTCATGCTATAGGAAGGGTCTCAGGATTGGAATGGGAAGGACTTGGATGTCACATCTCATGCTATAGGGAGGGTCTCAAGTTTGATATTAGAAGCATTGAGATAACAAATCTCATGATATCGGAAGGGTCTCAGGATTGGAATGGGAAGGAGTTGGATACCACATCTCATGATAAAGGAAGGGTCTAAGGTTTGGAAGGGGAAGGATTTGGATATCACATCTCATGTTATAGGACGGGTCTCAGGTTTGGTATTAGAAGCATTGAGATATCAAGTCTCATGGTATAAGAAGGGTCTCAGAATTGGAATGGGAAGGAGTTGGATATCACACCTCAAGCTATAGGAAGGGTCTCAGGATTGGAATGGGAAGGAGTTTGATATCACATCTCATGCCATAGTATGGGTCTCAGGTTTGGTAGAAGCACTGGGATATCACATCTCATGCTATCGGAAGGGTATCAGTATTGGATTTGGAAGAAGTTGGATATCCCATCTCATGCTATAGGAAGGGTCTCAGGTTGGAATGGGAAGGAGTTGGATATCACATTTCATGTTATAGGAAGGGTCTCAGGATTGGAATGGGAAGGACTTGGATATCATATCTCATGCTATAGGACAGGTCTCAGGTTTGTTATTAGAATCATTGAGATATCATATTGCATGCTGTAGGAAGGGTCTAAGGATTGGAACGGGAAGGACTTGGATATCACATCTCATGCTATAGATAGGCTCTTAGGTTTGGAAAGGGAAGGAGTTGGATATCACATTTCATGTTAGAGGAAGGATCTCAGGTTTGGTATTAGAAGCATTGAGATATCACATCTCATGCTATAGGAAGGGTCTCAGGATTGGAATGGGAAGTAGTTGGATATCACATCTCATGCTATAGGAAGTGTCTCAGGTTTGGTATAAGCATTGAGATATCACATCTCATGCTATAGGACGGGTCTCAGGATTGGAATGGAAGGAGTTGGATATCACATCTCATGTTATAGGAAGGATCTCAGGTTTGGTATTAGAAGCATTGAGACATCACATCTCATGCTATAGGAAGGGTCTCAGGGTTGGAATGGGAAGGAGTTGGATATCACATCTCATCCAATAGGAAGGGTCTCAGGTTTGGAATGGGAAGGAATTGGATATCACATCTCATGTTATAGGAAGGATCTCAGGTTTGGTATTAGAAGCATTGAGATATCACATCTCATGCTATAGGAAGGGTCTCAGGATTGGAATGTGAAGGATTTGGATATCACATCTCATGCTAAAGGAAGGGTCTCAGGATTGATAGAAGCATTGAGATATCACGTCTCTGCTATCGGAGGGGTCTCAGGATTGGATTGGGAAGGAGTTGGATATCCCTTCTCATGCTATAGGAAGGGTCTCAGGATTTGAATGGCAAGGAGTTGGATATCACATCTCATGCCATAGGAAGGGTCTCAGGTTTGGTATAAGCATTGAGATATCACATCTCTGCTATCGGAAGGGTCTCAGGATTGGAATGGTTAGGAGTTGGATATTCCCATCTCATGTTATAGGAAGGGTCTCAGGTTTGGTATTAGAAGCATTGAGATATCACATCTCATGCTATAGGAAGGGTCTCAGGATTGGAATGGGAAGGACTTGGATATCACATCTCATGCTATAGGGAGGGTCTCAAGTTTGATATTAGAAGCTTTGAGATATCACATCTCATGATATCGGAAGGGTCTCAGGATTGGAATGGGAAGGAGTTGGATATCACATCTCATGATAAAGGAAGGGTCTAAGGTTTGGAAGGGGAAGGATTTGGATATCACATCTCATGTTATATTACGGGTCTCAGGTTTGGTATTAGAAGCATTGAGATATCAAGTCTCAGAGTATAGGAAGGGTCTCAGAATTGGAATGGGAAGGAGTTGGATATCACATCTCAAGCTATAGGAAGGGTCTCAGGATTGGAATGGGAAGGACTTGGATATCACATCTCATGCTATAGGAAGGCTCTCAGGTTTGGAAGGGGAAGAGGTGGATATCACATTTCATGTTAGAGGTAGGATCTCAGGTTTGGTATTAGAGGCATTGAGATATCACATCTCATGCTATCAGAAGGGTCTCAGGAATGGAATGGGAAGGAGTTGGATATCACATCTCATGCTAAAGGGAGGGTCTCAGGTTTGGAAGGGGAAGGATTTGGATATCACATCTCATGTTATAGGAAGGATCTCAGGTTTGGTATTAGAACCATTGAGATATCACATCTCATGCTATCAGAAGGGTCTCAGGATTGGAATGGGAAGGAGTTGGATATCACATCTCATGCTAAAGGGAGGGTCTCAGGTTTGGAAGGGGAAGGATTTGGATATCACATCTCATGTTATCGGAAGGATCTCACGTTTGGTATTAGAAGTATTGAGATATCATATCTCATGCTATAGGAAGGGTCTCAGGATTGGAATGGGAAGGACTTAGATATCACATATCATGCTATAGGGAGGGTCTCAGTTTTGATATTAGAAGCATTGAGATATCACATCTCATGCTATCGGAAGTGTCTCAGGATTGGAATGGGAAGGAGCTGGATATCACATCTCATGCTAAAGGAAGGGTCTCAGGTTTGGAACGGGAAGGATTTGGATATCACATCTCATGTTATAGGAAGGGTCTCAGGTTTGGTATAAGCATTGAGATATCACATCTCTGCTATCGGAAGTGTCTCAGGATTGGAATGGGAAGGAGTTGGATATCCCATCTCATGTTATAGGACGGGTCTCAGGTTTGTTATTAGAATCATTGAGATATCATATTGCATGCTGTAGGAAGGGTCTAAGGGTTGGAATGGGAAGGACTTGGATATCACATCTCATGCTATAGATAGGCTCTTAGGTTTGGAAAGGGAAGGAGTTGGATATCACATTTCATGTTAGAGGAAGGATCTCAGGTTTGGTATTAGATGCATTGAGACATCACATCTCATGCTATAGGAAGGGTCTCAGGATTGGAATGGGAAGTAGTTGGATATCACATCTCATGCTATAGGAAGTGTCTCAGGTTTGGTATAAGCATTGAGATATCACATCTCATGCTATAGGACGGGTCTCAGGATTGGAATGGAAGGAGTTGGATATCACATCTCATGTTATAGGAAGGATCTCAGGTTTGGTATTAGAAGCATTGAGACATCACATCTCATGCTATAGGAAGGGTCTCAGGGTTGGAATGGGAAGGAGTTGGATATCACATCTCATCCAATAGGAAGGGTCTCAGGTTTGGAATGGGAAGGAATTGGATATCACATCTCATGTTATAGGAAGGATCTCAGGTTTGGTATTAGAAGCATTGAGATAGCACATATCATGCTATAGGAAGGGTCTCAGGATTGGAATGTGAAGGATTTGGATATCACATCTCATGCTAAAGGAAGGGTCTCAGGTTTGGTAGAAGCATTGAGATATCACGTCTCTGCTATCGGAAGGGTCTCAGGATTGGATTGGGAAGGAGTTGGATATCCCTTCTCATGCTATAGGAAGGGTCTCAGGATTTGAATGGCAAGGAGTTGGATATCACATCTCATGCCATAGGAAGGGTCTCAGGTTTGGTATAAGCATTGAGATATCACATCTCTGCTATCGGAAGGGTCTCAGGATTGGATTGGGAAGGAGTTGGATATCCCTTCTCATGCTATAGGAAGTGTCTCAGGTTTGAATGGGAAGGAGTTGGATATCACATCTCATGTTATAGGAAGGATCTCAGGTTTGGTATTAGAAGCATTGAGACATCACATCTCATGCTATAGGAAGGGTCTCAGGGTTGGAATGGGAAGGAGTTGGATATCACATCTCATCCAATAGGAAGGGTCTCAGGTTTGGAATGGGAAGGAATTGGATATCACATCTCATGTTATAGGAAGGATCTCAGGGTTGGTATTAGAAGCATTGAGATAGCACATCTCATGCTATAGGAAGGGTCTCAGGATTGGAATGTGAAGGATTTGGATATCACATCTCATGCTAAAGGAAGGGTCTCAGGTTTGGTAGAAGCATTGAGATATCACGTCTCTGCTATCGGAAGGGTCTCAGGATTGGATTGGGAAGGAGTTGGATATCCCTTCTCATGCTATAGGAAGGGTCTCAGGATTTGAATGGCAAGGAGTTGGATATCACATCTCATGCCATAGGAAGGGTCTCAGGTTTGGTATAATAAGCATTGAGATATCGCATCTCTGCTATCGGAAGGGTCTCAGGATTGGATTGGGAAGGAGTTGGATATCCCTTCTCATGCTATAGGAAGTGTCTCAGGTTTGAATGGGAAGGAGTTGGATATCACATCTCATGTTATAGGAAGGGTCTCAGGATTGGAATGGGAAGGATTTGGATATCACATCTCTTGCTATAGGAAGGGTCTCAGGATTGGAATGGGTAGGAGTTGGATATTACTTTCTTGCTATAGGAAGGGTCTCATGTTTGGAATGGGAATGAGTTGGATATCACATATGCTATAGTTAGTGTCTCAGGTTTGGAACGGGAAGGAGTTGGATATCACATCTCATGTTATAGGAAGGGTCTCAGGTTTGTTATAAGCATTGAGATATCACATCTCTGCTATCGGAAGCGGCTCAGGATTGGAATGGGAAGGAGTTGGATATCCCATCTCATGTTATAGTAAGAGTCTCTGGTTTGGTATTAGAATCATTGAGATATCACATTGCATGCTGTAGGAAGGGTCTAAGGATTGGAATGGGATGGACTTGGATATCACATCTCATGCTATAGGTAGGCTCTCAGGTTTGATATAAGCATTGAGATATCACATCTCATGCTATAGGAAGGGTCTCAGGATTGGAATGGGAAGGATTTGGATATCACATCTCATGCTATAGGAAGGGTCTCAGATTTGGTATAAGCATTGAGATATCACATCTCATGCTAAAGGAAGGGTCTCAGGATTGGAATGGGAAGGAGTTGTATATGACATCTCAGGCCAAAGAAAGGGTCTCATGTTTGGTATAAGCATTGAGTTATCACATCTCTGCTATCGGAAGGGTCTCAGGATTGGAATGGGAAGGAGTTGGATATCCCATCTCATGTTATAGGAAGGGTCTCAGGTTTGGTATTAGAAGCATAGAGATATCACATATCATGCTATAGGAAGGGTCTCAGGATTGGAATGGGAAGGACTTGGATGTCACATCTCATGCTATAGGGAGGGTCTCAAGTTTGATATTAGAAGCATTGAGATAACAAATCTCATGATATCGGAAGGGTCTCAGGATTGGAATGGGAAGGAGTTGGATACCATATCTCATGATAAAGGAAGGGTCTAAGGTTTGGAAGGGGAAGGATTTGGATATCACATCTCATGTTATAGGACGGGTCTCAGGTTTGGTATTAGAAGCATTGAGATATCAAGTCTCATGGTATAAGAAGGGTCTCAGAATTGGAATGGGAAGGAGTTGGATATCACACCTCAAGCTATAGGAAGGGTCTCAGGATTGGAATGGGAAGGAGTTTGATATCACATCTCATGCCATAGTATGGGTCTCAGGTTTGGTAGAAGCATTGGGATATCACATCTCATGCTATCGGAAGGGTATCAGTATTGGATTTGGAAGAAGTTGGATATCCCATCTCATGCTATAGGAAGGGTCTCAGGTAGGAATGGGAAGGAGTTGGATATCACATTTCATGTTATAGGAAGGGTCTCAGGATTGGAATGGGAAGGACTTGGATATCATATCTCATGCTATAGGACAGGTCTCAGGTTTGTTATTAGAATCATTGAGATATCATATTGCATGCTGTAGGAAGGGTCTAAGGATTGGAACGGGAAGGACTTGGATATCACATCTCATGCTATAGATAGGCTCTTAGGTTTGGAAAGGGAAGGAGTTGGATATCACATTTCATGTTAGAGGAAGGATCTCAGGTTTGGTATTAGAAGCATTGAGATATCACATCTCATGCTATAGGAAGGGTCTCAGGATTGGAATGGGAAGTAGTTGGATATCACATCTCATGCTATAGGAAGGGTCTCAGGTTTGGTATAAGCATTGAGATATCACATCTCATGCTATAGGACGGGTCTCAGAATTGGAATGGAAGGAGTTGGATATCACATCTCATGTTATAGGAAGGATCTCAGGTTTGGTATTAGAAGCATTGAGACATCACATCTCATGCTATAGGAAGGGTCTCAGGGTTGGAATGGGAAGGAGTTGGATATCACATCTCATCCAATAGGAAGGGTCTCAGGTTTGGAATGGGAAGGAATTGGATATCACATCTCATGTTATAGGAAGGATCTCAGGTTTGGTATTAGAAGCATTGAGATATCATATCTCATGCTATAGGAAGGGTCTCAGGATTGGAATGTGAAGGATTTGGATATCACATCTCATGCTAAAGGAAGGGTCTCAGGATTGGTAGAAGCATTGAGATATCACGTCTCTGCTATCGGAGGGGTCTCAGGATTGGATTGGGAAGGAGTTGGATATCCCTTCTCATGCTATAGGAAGGGTCTCAGGATTTGAATGGCAAGGAGTTGGATATCACATCTCATGCCATAGGAAGGGTCTCAGGTTTGGTATAAGCATTGAGATATCACATCTCTGCTATCGGAAGGGTCTCAGGATTGGAATGGGAAGGAGTTGGATATTCCCATCTCATGTTATAGGAAGGGTCTCAGGTTTGGTATTAGAAGCATTGAGATATCACATCTCATGCTATAGGAAGGGTCTCAGGATTGGAATGGGAAGGACTTGGATATCACATCTCATGCTATAGGGAGGGTCTCAAGTTTGATATTAGAAGCTTTGAGATATCACATCTCATGATATCGGAAGGGTCTCAGGATTGGAATGGGAAGGAGTTGGATATCACATCTCATGATAAAGGAAGGGTCTAAGGTTTGGAAGGGGAAGGATTTGGATATCACATCTCATGTTATATTACGGGTCTCAGGTTTGGTATTAGAAGCATTGAGATATCAAGTCTCAGAGTATAGGAAGGGTCTCAGAATTGGAATGGGAAGGAGTTGGATATCACATCTCAAGCTATAGGAAGGGTCTCAGGATTGGAATGGGAAGGACTTGGATATCACATCTCATGCTATAGATAGGCTCTTAGGTTTGGAAAGGGAAGGAGTTGGATATCACATTTCATGTTAGAGGAAGGATCTCAGGTTTGGTATTAGAAGCATTGAGATATCACATCTCATGCTATAGGAAGGGTCTCAGGATTGGAATGGGAAGGAGTTGGATATCACATCTCATGCTAAAGGGAGGGTCTCAGGTTTGGAAGGGGAAGGATTTGGATATCACATCTCATGTTATAGGAAGGATCTCAAGTTTGGTATTAGAACCATTGAGATATCACATCTCATGCTATCGGAAGGATCTCAGGTTTGGTATTAGAAGCATTGAGATATCACATCTCATGCTATCAGAAGGGTCTCAGGATTGGAATGGGAAGGAGTTGGATATCACATCTCATGCTAAAGGGAGGGTCTCAGGTTTGGAAGGGGAAGGATTTGGATATCACATCTCATGTTATCGGAAGGATCTCACGTTTGGTATTAGAAGTATTGAGATATCATATCTCATGCTATAGGAAGGGTCTCAGGATTGGAATGGGAAGGACTTAGATATCACATATCATGCTATAGGGAGGGTCTCAGTTTTGATATTAGAAGCATTGAGATATCACATCTCATGCTATCGGAAGTGTCTCAGGATTGGAATGGGAAGGAGCTGGATATCACATCTCATGCTAAAGGAAGGGTCTCAGGTTTGGAACGGGAAGGATTTGGATATCACATCTCATGTTATAGGAAGGGTCTCAGGTTTGGTATAAGCATTGAGATATCACATCTCTTCTATCGGAAACGTCTCAGGATTGGAATGGGAAGGAGTTGGATATCCCATCTCATGTTATAGGACGGGTCTCAGGTTTGTTAATAGAATCATTGAGATATCATATTGCATGCTGTAGGAAGGGTCTAAGGGTTGGAATGGGAAGGACTTGGATATCACATCTCATGCTATAGATAGGCTCTTAGGTTTGGAAAGGGAAGGAGTTGGATATCACATTTCATGTTAGAGGAAGGATCTCAGGTTTGGTATTAGAAGCATTGAGATATCACATCTCATGCTATAGGAAGGGTCTCAGGATTGGAATGGGAAGTAGTTGGATATCACATCTCATGCTATAGGAAGTGTCTCAGGTTTGGTATAAGCATTGAGATATCACATCTCATGCTATAGGACGGGTCTCAGGATTGGAATGGAAGGAGTTGGATATCACATCTCATGTTATAGGAAGGATCTCAGGTTTGCTATTAGAAGCATTGAGACATCACATCTCATGCTATAGGAAGGGTCTCAGGGTTGGAATGGGAAGGAGTTGGATATCACATCTCATCCAATAGGAAGGGTCTCAGGTTTGGAATGGGAAGGAATTGGATATCACATCTCATGTTATAGGAAGGATCTCAGGTTTGGTATTAGAAGCATTGAGATATCACATCTCATGCTATAGGAAGGGTCTCAGGATTGGAATGTGAAGGATTTGGATATCACATCTCATGCTAAAGGAAGGGTCTCAGGTTTGGTAGAAGCATTGAGATATCACGTCTCTGCTATCGGAGGGGTCTCAGGATTGGATTGGGAAGGAGTTGGATATCCCTTCTCATGCTATAGGAAGGGTCTCAGGATTTGAATGGCAAGGAGTTGGATATCACATCTCATGCCATAGGAAGGGTCTCAGGTTTGGTATAAGCATTGAGATATCACATCTCTGCTATCGGAAGGGTCTCAGGATTGGATTGGGAAGGAGTTGGATATCCCTTCTCATGCTATAGGAAGTGTCTCAGGTTGGAATGGGAAGGAGTTGGATATCACATCTCATGTTATAGGAAGGGTCTCAGGATTGGAATGGGAAGGATTTGGATATCACATCTCTTGCTATAGGAAGGGTCTCAGGATTGGAATGGGTAGGAGTTGGATATTACTTTCTTGCTATAGGAAGGGTCTCATGTTTGGAATGGGAATGAGTTGGATATCACATATGCTATAGTTAGTGTCTCAGGTTTGGAACGGGAAGGAGTTGGATATCACATCTCATGTTATAGGAAGGGTCTCAGGTTTGTTATAAGCATTGAGATATCACATCTCTGCTATCGGAAGCGGCTCAGGATTGGAATGGGAAGGAGTTGGATATCCCATCTCATGTTATAGTAAGAGTCTCTGGTTTGGTATTAGAATCATTGAGATATCACATCGCATGCTGTAGGAAGGGTCTAAGGATTGGAATGGGATGGACTTGGATATCACATCTCATGCTATAGGTAGGCTCTCAGGTTTGGTATAAGCATTGAGATATCACATCTCATGCTATAGGAAGGGTCTCAGATTTGGTATAAGCATTGAGATATCACATCTCATGCTAAAGGAAGGGTCTCAGGATTGGAATGGGAAGGAGTTGTATATGACATCTCAGGCCATAGGAAGGGTCTCAGGTTTGGTATAAGCATTGAGATATCACATCTCTGCTATCGGAAGGGTCTCAGGATTGGAATAGGAAGGAGTTGGATATCCCATCTCATGTTATAGGAAGGGTCTCAGGTTTGGTATTAGAAGCATAGAGATATCACATCTCATGCTATAGGAAGGGTCTCAGGATTGGAATGGGAAGGACTTGGATGTCACATCTCATGCTATAGGGAGGGTCTCAAGTTTGATATTAGAAGCATTGAGATAACAAATCTCATGATATCGGAAGGGTCTCAGGATTGGAATGGGAAGGAGTTGGATACCACATCTCATGATAAAGGAAGGGTCTAAGGTTTGGAAGGGGAAGGATTTGGATATCACATCTCATGTTATAGGACGGGTCTCAGGTTTGGTATTAGAAGCATTGAGATATCAAGTCTCATGGTATAAGAAGGATCTCAGAATTGGAATGGGAAGGAGTTGGATATCACACCTCAAGCTATAGGAAGGGTCTCAGGATTGGAATGGGAAGGAGTTTGATATCACATCTCATGCCATAGTATGGGTCTCAGGTTTGGTAGAAGCATTGGGACATCACATCTCATGCTATCGGAAGGGTATCAGTATTGGATTTGGAAGAAGTTGGATATCCCATCTCATGCTATAGGAAGGGTCTCAGGTTGGAATGGGAAGGAGTTGGATATCACATTTCATGTTATAGGAAGGGTCTCAGGATTGGAATGGGAAGGACTTGGATATCATATCTCATGCTATAGGACGGGTCTCAGGTTTGTTATTAGAATCATTGAGATATCATATTGCATGCTGTAGGAAGGGTCTAAGGTTTGGAAAGGGAAGGAGTTGGATATCACATTTCATGTTAGAGGAAGGATCTCAGGTTTGGTATTAGAAGCATTGAGACATCACATCTCATGCTATAGGAAGGGTCTCAGGGTTGGAATGGGAAGGAGTTGGATATCACATCTCATCCAATAGGAAGGGTCTCAGGTTTGGAATGGGAAGGAATTGGATATCACATCTCATGTTATAGGAAGGATCTCAGGGTTGGTATTAGAAGCATTGAGATAGCACATCTCATGCTATAGGAAGGGTCTCAGGATTGGAATGTGAAGGATTTGGATATCACATCTCATGCTAAAGGAAGGGTCTCAGGTTTGGTAGAAGCATTGAGATATCACGTCTCTGCTATCGGAAGGGTCTCAGGATTGAATTGGGAAGGAGTTGGATATCCCTTCTCATGCTATAGGAAGGGTCTCAGGATTTGAATGGCAAGGAGTTGGATATCACATCTCATGCCATAGGAAGGTTCTCAGGTTTGGTATAAGCATTGAGATATCACATCTCTGCTATCGGAAGGGTCTCAGGATTGGATTGGGAAGGAGTTGGATATCCCTTCTCATGCTATAGGAAGTGTCTCAGGTTTGAATGGGAAGGAGTTGGATATCACATCTCATGTTATAGGAAGGGTCTCAGGATTGGAATGGGAAGGATTTGGATATCACATCTCTTGCTATAGGAAGGGTCTCAGGATTGGAATGGGTAGGAGTTGGATATTACTTTCTTGCTATAGGAAGGGTCTCATGTTTGGAATGGGAATGAGTTGGATATCACATATGCTATAGTTAGTGTCTCAGGTTTGGAACGGGAAGGAGTTGGATATCACATCTCATGTTATAGGAAGGGTCTCAGGTTTGTTATAAGCATTGAGATATCACATCTCTGCTATCGGAAGCGGCTCAGGATTGGAATGTGAAGGAGTTGGATATCCCATCTCATGTTATAGTAAGAGTCTCTGGTTTGGTATTAGAATCATTGAGATATCACATCGCATGCTGTAGGAAGGGTCTAAGGATTGGAATGGGATGGACTTGGATATCACATCTCATGCTATAGGTAGGCTCTCAGGTTTGATATAAGCATTGAGATATCACATCTCATGCTATAGGAAGGGTCTCAGGATTGGAATGGGAAGGATTTGGATATCACATCTCATGCTATAGGAAGGGTCTCAGATTTGGTATAAGCATTGAGATATCCCATCTCATGTTATAGGAAGGGTCTCAGGTTTGGTATTAGAAGCATAGAGATATCACATCTCATGCTATAGGAAGGGTCTCAGGATTGGAATGGGAAGGACTTGGATGTCACATCTCATGCTATAGGGAGGGTCTCAAGTTTGATATTAGAAGCATTGAGATAACAAATCTCATGATATCGGAAGGGTCTCAGGATTGGAATGGGAAGGAGTTGGATACCACATCTCATGATAAAGGAAGGGTCTAAGGTTTGGAAGGGGAAGGATTTGGATATCACATCTCATGTTATAGGAAGGATCTCAGGGTTGGTATTAGAAGCATTGAGATAGCACATCTCATGCTATAGGAAGGGTCTCAGGATTGGAATGTGAAGGATTTGGATATCACATCTCATGCTAAAGGAAGGGTCTCAGGTTTGGTAGAAGCATTGAGATATCACGTCTCTGCTATCGGAAGGGTCTCAGGATTGAATTGGGAAGGAGTTGGATATCCCTTCTCATGCTATAGGAAGGGTCTCAGGATTTGAATGGCAAGGAGTTGGATATCACATCTCATGCCATAGGAAGGTTCTCAGGTTTGGTATAAGCATTGAGATATCACATCTCTGCTATCGGAAGGGTCTCAGGATTGGATTGGGAAGGAGTTGGATATCCCTTCTCATGCTATAGGAAGTGTCTCAGGTTTGAATGGGAAGGAGTTGGATATCACATCTCATGTTATAGGAAGGGTCTCAGGATTGGAATGGGAAGGATTTGGATATCACATCTCTTGCTATAGGAAGGGTCTCAGGATTGGAATGGGTAGGAGTTGGATATTACTTTCTTGCTATAGGAAGGGTCTCATGTTTGGAATGGGAATGAGTTGGATATCACATATGCTATAGTTAGTGTCTCAGGTTTGGAACGGGAAGGAGTTGGATATCACATCTCATGTTATAGGAAGGGTCTCAGGTTTGTTATAAGCATTGAGATATCACATCTCTGCTATCGGAAGCGGCTCAGGATTGGAATGTGAAGGAGTTGGATATCCCATCTCATGTTATAGTAAGAGTCTCTGGTTTGGTATTAGAATCATTGAGATATCACATCGCATGCTGTAGGAAGGGTCTAAGGATTGGAATGGGATGGACTTGGATATCACATCTCATGCTATAGGTAGGCTCTCAGGTTTGATATAAGCATTGAGATATCACATCTCATGCTATAGGAAGGGTCTCAGGATTGGAATGGGAAGGATTTGGATATCACATCTCATGCTATAGGAAGGGTCTCAGATTTGGTATAAGCATTGAGATATCCCATCTCATGTTATAGGAAGGGTCTCAGGTTTGGTATTAGAAGCATAGAGATATCACATCTCATGCTATAGGAAGGGTCTCAGGATTGGAATGGGAAGGACTTGGATGTCACATCTCATGCTATAGGGAGGGTCTCAAGTTTGATATTAGAAGCATTGAGATAACAAATCTCATGATATCGGAAGGGTCTCAGGATTGGAATGGGAAGGAGTTGGATACCACATCTCATGATAAAGGAAGGGTCTAAGGTTTGGAAGGGGAAGGATTTGGATATCACATCTCATGTTATAGGACGGGTCTCAGGTTTGGTATTAGAAGCATTGAGATATCAAGTCTCATGGTATAAGAAGGGTCTCAGAATTGGAATGGGAAGGAGTTGGATATCACACCTCAAGCTATAGGAAGGGTCTCAGGATTGGAATGGGAAGGAGTTTGATATCACATCTCATGCCATAGTATGGGTCTCAGGTTTGGTAGAAGCATTGGGATATCACATCTCATGCTATCGGAAGGGTATCAGTATTGGATTTGGAAGAAGTTGGATATCCCATCTCATGCTATAGGAAGGGTCTCAGGTTGGAATGGGAAGGAGTTGGATATCACATTTCATGTTATAGGAAGGGTCTCAGGATTGGAATGGGAAGGACTTGGATATCATATCTCATGCTATAGGACAGGTCTCAGGTTTGTTATTAGAATCATTGAGATATCATATTGCATGCTGTAGGAAGGGTCTAAGGATTGGAACGGGAAGGACTTGGATATCACATCTCATGCTATAGATAGGCTCTTAGGTTTGGAAAGGGAAGGAGTTGGATATCACATTTCATGTTAGAGGAAGGATCTCAGGTTTGGTATTAGAAGCATTGAGATATCACATCTCATGCTATAGGAAGGGTCTCAGGATTGGAAAGGGAAGTAGTTGGATTTCACATCTCATGCTATAGGAAGGGTCTCAGGTTTGGTATAAGCATTGAGATATCACATCTCATGCTATAGGACGGGTCTCAGGATTGGAATGGAAGGAGTTGGATATCACATCTCATGTTATAGGAAGGATCTCAGGTTTGGTATTAGAAGCATTGAGACATCACATCTCATGCTATAGGAAGGGTCTCAGGGTTGGAATGGGAAGGAGTTGGATATCACATCTCATCCAATAGGAAGGGTCTCAGGTTTGGAATGGGAAGGAATTGGATATCACATCTCATGTTATAGGAAGGATCTCAGGTTTGGTATTAGAAGCATTGAGATATCACATCTCATGCTATAGGAAGGGTCTCAGGATTGGAATGTGAAGGATTTGGATATCACATCTCATGCTAAAGGAAGGGTCTCAGGATTGGTAGAAGCATTGAGATATCACGTCTCTGCTATCGGAGGGGTCTCAGGATTGGATTGGGAAGGAGTTGGATATCCCTTCTCATGCTATAGGAAGGGTCTCAGGATTTGAATGGCAAGGAGTTGGATATCACATCTCATGCCATAGGAAGGGTCTCAGGTTTGGTATAAGCATTGAGATATCACATCTCTGCTATCGGAAGGGTCTCAGGATTGGAATGGGAAGGAGTTGGATATTCCCATCTCATGTTATAGGAAGGGTCTCAGGTTTGGTATTAGAAGCATTGAGATATCACATCTCATGCTATAGGAAGGGTCTCAGGATTGGAATGGGAAGGACTTGGATATCACATCTCATGCTATAGGGAGGGTCTCAAGTTTGATATTAGAAGCTTTGAGATATCACATCTCATGATATCGGAAGGGTCTCAGGATTGGAATGGGAAGGAGTTGGATATCACATCTCATGATAAAGGAAGGGTCTAAGGTTTGGAAGGGGAAGGATTTGGATATCACATCTCATGTTATATTACGGGTCTCAGGTTTGGTATTAGAAGCATTGAGATATCAAGTCTCAGAGTATAGGAAGGGTCTCAGAATTGGAATGGGAAGGAGTTGGATATCACATCTCAAGCTATAGGAAGGGTCTCAGGATTGGAATGGGAAGGACTTGGATATCACATCTCATGCTATAGATAGGCTCTTAGGTTTGGAAAGGGAAGGAGTTGGATATCACATTTCATGTTAGAGGAAGGATCTCAGGTTTGGTATTAGAAGCACTGAGATATCACATCTCATGCTATAGGAAGGGTCTCAGGATTGGAATGGGAAGGAGTTGGATATCACATCTCATGCTAAAGGGAGGGTCTCAGGTTTGGAAGGGGAAGGATTTGGATATCACATCTCATGTTATAGGAAGGATCTCAAGTTTGGTATTAGAACCATTGAGATATCACATCTCATGCTATCGGAAGGATCTCAGGTTTGGTATTAGAAGCATTGAGATATCACATCTCATGCTATCAGAAGGGTCTCAGGATTGGAATGGGAAGGAGTTGGATATCACATCTCATGCTAAAGGGAGGGTCTCAGGTTTGGAAGGGGAAGGATTTGGATATCACATCTCATGTTATCGGAAGGATCTCACGTTTGGTATTAGAAGCATTGAGATATCATATCTCATGCTATAGGAAGGGTCTCAGGATTGGAATGGGAAGGACTTAGATATCACATATCATGCTATAGGGAGGGTCTCAGTTTTGATATTAGAAGCATTGAGATATCACATCTCATGCTATCGGAAGTGTCTCAGGATTGGAATGGGAAGGAGCTGGATATCACATCTCATGCTAAAGGAAGGGTCTCAGGTTTGGAACGGGAAGGATTTGGATATCACATCTCATGTTATAGGAAGGGTCTCAGGTTTGGTATAAGCATTGAGATATCACATCTCTGCTATCGGAAACGTCTCAGGATTGGAATGGGAAGGAGTTGGATATCCCATCTCATGTTATAGGACGGGTCTCAGGTTTGTTATTAGAATCATTGAGATATCATATTGCATGCTGTAGGAAGGGTCTAAGGGTTGGAATGGGAAGGACTTGGATATCACATCTCATGCTATAGATAGGCTCTTAGGTTTGGAAAGGGAAGGAGTTGGATATCACATTTCATGTTAGAGGAAGGATCTCAGGTTTGGTATTAGAAGCATTGAGATATCACATCTCATGCTATAGGAAGGGTCTCAGGATTGGAATGGGAAGTAGTTGGATATCACATCTCATGCTATAGGAAGTGTCTCAGGTTTGGTATAAGCATTGAGATATCACATCTCATGCTATAGGACGGGTCTCAGGATTGGAATGGAAGGAGTTGGATATCACATCTCATGTTATAGGAAGGATCTCAGGTTTGCTATTAGAAGCATTGAGACATCACATCTCATGCTATAGGAAGGGTCTCAGGGTTGGAATGGGAAGGAGTTGGATATCACATCTCATCCAATAGGAAGGGTCTCAGGTTTGGAATGGGAAGGAATTGGATATCACATCTCATGTTATAGGAAGGATCTCAGGTTTGGTATTAGAAGCATTGAGAAATCACATCTCATGCTATAGGAAGGGTCTCAGGATTGGAATGTGAAGGATTTGGATATCACATCTCATGCTAAAGGAAGGGTCTCAGGTTTGGTAGAAGCATTGAGATATCACGTCTCTGCTATCGGAAGGGTCTCAGGATTGGATTGGGAAGGAGTTGGATATCCCTTCTCATGCTATAGGAAGGGTCTCAGGATTTGAATGGCAAGGAGTTGGATATCACATCTCATGCCATAGGAAGGGTCTCAGGTTTGGTATAAGCATTGAGATATCACATCTCTGCTATCGGAAGGGTCTCAGGATTGGATTGGGAAGGAGTTGGATATCCCTTCTCATGCTATAGGAAGTGTCTCAGGTTGGAATGGGAAGGAGTTGGATATCACATCTCATGTTATAGGAAGGGTCTCAGGATTGGAATGGGTAGGAGTTGGATATTACTTTCTTGCTATAGGAAGGGTCTCATGTTTGGAATGGGAATGAGTTGGATATCACATATGCTATAGTTAGTGTCTCAGGTTTGGAACGGGAAGGAGTTGGATATCACATCTCATGTTATAGGAAGGGTCTCAGGTTTGTTATAAGCATTGAGATATCACATCTCTGCTATCGGAAGCGGCTCAGGATTGGAATGGGAAGGAGTTGGATATCCCATCTCATGTTATAGTAAGAGTCTCTGGTTTGGTATTAGAATCATTGAGATATCACATCGCATGCTGTAGGAAGGGTCTAAGGATTGGAATGGGATGGACTTGGATATCACATCTCATGCTATAGGTAGGCTCTCAGGTTTGGTATAAGCATTGAGATATCACATCTCATGCTATAGGAAGGGTCTCAGATTTGGTATAAGCATTGAGATATCACATCTCATGCTAAAGGAAGGGTCTCAGGATTGGAATGGGAAGGAGTTGTATATGACATCTCAGGCCATAGGAAGGGTCTCAGGTTTGGTATAAGCATTGAGATATCACATCTCTGCTATCGGAAGGGTCTCAGGATTGGAATGGGAAGGAGTTGGATATCCCATCTCATGTTATAGGAAGGGTCTCAGGTTTGGTATTAGAAGCATAGAGATATCACATCTCATGCTATAGGAAGGGTCTCAGGATTGGAATGGGAAGGACTTGGATGTCACATCTCATGCTATAGGGAGGGTCTCAAGTTTGATATTAGAAGCATTGAGATAACAAATCTCATGATATCGGAAGGGTCTCAGGATTGGAATGGGAAGGAGTTGGATACCACAACTCATGATAAAGGAAGGGTCTAAGGTTTGGAAGGGGAAGGATTTGGATATCACATCTCATGTTATAGGACGGGTCTCAGGTTTGGTATTAGAAGCATTGAGATATCAAGTCTCATGGTATAAGAAGGGTCTCAGAATTGGAATGGGAAGGAGTTGGATATCACACCTCAAGCTATAGGAAGGGTCTCAGGATTGGAATGGGAAGGAGTTTGATATCACATCTCATGCCATAGTATGGGTCTCAGGTTTGGTAGAAGCATTGGGACATCACATCTCATGCTATCGGAAGGGTATCAGTATTGGATTTGGAAGAAGTTGGATATCCCATCTCATGCTATAGGAAGGGTCTCAGGTTGGAATGGGAAGGAGTTGGATATCACATTTCATGTTATAGGAAGGGTCTCAGGATTGGAATGGGAAGGACTTGGATATCATATCTCATGCTATAGGACGGGTCTCAGGTTTGTTATTAGAATCATTGAGATATCATATTGCATGCTGTAGGAAGGGTCTAAGGCTTGGAATGGGAAGGACTTGGATATCACATCTCATGCTATAGATAGGCTCTTAGGTTTGGAAAGGGAAGGAGTTGGATATCACATTTCATGTTAGAGGAAGGATCTCAGGTTTGGTATTAGAAGCATTGAGATATCACATCTCATGCTATAGGAAGGGTCTCAGGATTGGAATGGGAAGTAGTTGGATATCACATCTCATGCTATAGGAAGGGTCTCAGGTTTGGTATAAGCATTGAGATATCACATCTCATGCTATAGGACGGGTCTCATGATTGGAATGGAAGGAGTTGGATATCACATCTCATGTTATAGGAAGGATCTCAGGTTTGGTATTAGAAGCATTGAGACATCACATCTCATGCTATAGGAAGGGTCTCAGGGTTGGAATGGGAAGGAGTTGGATATCGCATCTCATCCAATAGGAAGGGTCTCAGGTTTGGAATGGGAAGGAATTGGATATCACATTTCATGTTATAGGAAGGATCTCAGGTTTGGTATTAGAAGCATTGAGATATCAGATCTCTGCTATCGGAAGGGTCTCAGGATTGGATTGGGAAGGAGTTGGATATCCCTTCTCATGCTATAGGAAGGGTCTCAGGATGTGAATGGGAAGGAGTTGGATATCACATCTCATGTTATAGGAAGGGTCTCAGGATTGGAATGGGAAGGATTTGGATATTACTTTCTTGCTATAGGAAGGATATATGCTTATATCAAACCTGAGAGCCTACCTATAGCATGAGATGTGATATCCAAGTCCTTCCCATTCCAACCCTTAGACCCTTCCTACAGCATGCAATATGATATCTCAATGATTCTAATAACAAACCTGAGACCCGTCCTATAACATGAGATGGGATATCCAACTCCTTCCCATTCCAATCCTGAGACACTTCCGATAGCAGAGATGTGATATCTCAATGCTTATACCAAACCTGAGACCCTTCCTATAACATGAGATGTGATATCCAAATCCTTCCCGTTCCAAACCTGAGACCCTTCCTTTAGCATGAGATGTGATATCCAGCTCCTTCCCATTCCAATCCTGAGACACTTCCGATAGCATGAGATGTGATATCTCAATGCTTCTAATATCAAAACTGAGACCCTCCCTATAGCATGATATGTGATATCTAAGTCCTTCCCATTCCAATCCTGAGACCCTTCCTATAGCATGAGATATGATATCTCAATACTTCTAATACCAAACGTGAGATCCTTCCGATAACATGAGATGTGATATCCAAATCCTTCCCCTTCCAAACCTGAGACCCTCACTTTAGCATGAGATGTGATATCCAACTCCTTCCCATTCCAATCCTGAGACCCTTCTGATAGCATGAGATGTGATATCTCAATGCTTCTAATACCAAACCTGAGATCCTTCCGATAGCATGAGATGTGATATCTCAATGGTTCTAACACCAAACCTGAGATCCTTCCTATAACATGAGATGTGATATCCAAATCCTTCCCCTTCCAAACCTGAGACCCTCCCTTTAGCATGAGATGTGATATTGAACTCCTTCCCATTCCAATCCTGAGACCCTTCCTATAGCATGAGATGTGATATCTCAATGCTTCTAATACCAAACCTGAGATCCTTCCTCTAACATGAAATGTGATATCCAACTCCTTCCCTTTCCAAACCTAAGAGCCTATCTATAGCATGAGATGTGATATCCAAGTCCTTCCCATTCCAACCCTTAGACCCTTCCTACAGCATGCAATATGATATCTCAATGATTCTAATAACAAACCTGAGACCCGTCCTATAACATGAGAAGGGATATCCAACTCCTTCCCATTCCAATCCTGAGACACTTCCGATAGCAGAGATGTGATATCTCAATGCTTATACCAAACCTGAGACCCTTCCTATAACATGAGATGTGATATCCAAATCCTTCCCGTTCCAAACCTGAGACCCTTCCTTTAGCATGAGTTGTGATATCCAGCTCCTTCCCATTCCAATCCTGAGACACTTCCGATAGCATGAGATGTGATATCTCAATGCTTCTAATATCAAAACTGAGACCCTCCCTATAGCATGATATGTGATATCTAAGTCCTTCCCATTCCAATCCTGAGACCCTTCCTATAGCATGAGATATGATATCTCAATACTTCTAATACCAAACGTGAGATCCTTCCGATAACATGAGATGTGATATCCAAATCCTTCCCCTTCCAAACCTGAGACCCTCCCTTTAGCATGAGATGTGATATCCAACTCCTTCCCATTCCAATCCTGAGACCCTTCTGATAGCATGAGATGTGATATCTCAATGCTTCTAATACCAAACCTGAGATCCTTCCGATAGCATGAGATGTGATATCTCAATGGTTCTAATACCAAACCTGAGATCCTTCCTATAACATGAGATGTGATATCCAAATCCTTCCCCTTCCAAACCTGAGACCCTCCCTTTAGCATGAGATGTGATATCCAACTCCTTCCCATTCCATTCCTGAGACCCTTCTGATAGCATGAGATGTGATATCTCAATGCCTCTAATACCAAACCTGAGATCCTACCTCTAACATGAAATGTGATATCCAACTCTTTCCCCTTCCAAACCTGAGAGCCTTCCTATAGCATGAGATGTGATATCCAAGTCCTTCCCATTCCAATCCTGAGACCCTTCCTATAGCTTGAGATGTGATATCCAACTCCTTCCCATTCCAATTCTGAGACCCTTCCTATACTCTGAGACTTGATATCTCAATGCTTCTAATACCAAACCTGAGACCCGTAATATAACATGAGATGTGATATCCAAATCCTTCCCCTTCCAAACCTTAGTCCCTTCCTTTATCATGAGATGTGATATCCAACTCCTTCCCATTCCAATCCTGAGACCCTTCCGATATCATGAGATGTGATATCTCAAAGCTTCTAATATCAAACTTGAGACCCTCCCTATAGCATGAGATGTGATATCCAAGTCCTTCCCATTCCAATCCTGAGACCCTTCCTATAGCATGAGATGTGATATCTCAATGCTTCTAATACCAAACCTGAGACCCTTCCTATAACATGAGATGGGAATATCCAACTCCTTCCCATTCCAATCCTGAGACCCTTCCGATAGCAGAGATGTGATATCTCAATGCTTATACCAAACCTGAGACCCTTCCTATGGCATGAGATGTGATATCCAACTCCTTGCCATTCAAATCCTGAGACCCTTCCTATAGCATGAGAAGGGATATCCAACTCCTTCCCAATCCAATCCTGAAACCCCTCCGATAGTAGAGACGTGATATCTCAATGCTTCTACCAATCCTGAGACCCTTCCTTTAGCATGAGATGTGATATCCAAATCCTTCACATTCCAATCCTGAGACCCTTCCTATAGCATGAGATGTGATATCTCAATGCTTCTAATACCAAACCTGAGATCCTTCCTATAACATGAGATGTGATATCCAATTCCTTCCCATTCCAAACCTGAGACCCTTCCTATTGGATGAGATGTGATATCCAACTCCTTCCCATTCCAACCCTGAGACCCTTCCTATAGCATGAGATGTGATGTCTCAATGCTTCTAATACCAAACCTGAGATCCTTCTTATAACATGAGATGTGATATCCAACTCCTTCCATTCCAATCCTGAGACCCGTCCTATAGCATGAGATGTGATATCTCAATGCTTATACCAAACCTGAGACCCTTCCTATAGCATGAGATGTGATATCCAACTACTTCCCATTCCAATCCTGAGACCCTTCCTATAGCATGAGATGTGATATCTCAATGCTTCTAATACCAAACCTGAGATCCTTCCTCTAACATGAAATGTGATATCCAACTCCTTCCCTTTCCAAACCTAAGAGCCTATCTATAGCATGAGATGTGATATCCAAGTCCTTCCCGTTCCAATCCTTAGACCCTTCCTACAGCATGCAATATGATATCTCAATTATTCTAATAACAAACCTGAGACCTGTCCTATAGCATGAGATATGATATCCAAGTCCTTCCCATTCCAATCCTGAGACCCTTCCTATAACATGAAATGTGATATCCAACTCCTTCCCATTCCAACCTGAGACCCTTCCTATAGCATGAGATGGGATATCCAACTTCTTCCAAATCCAATACTGATACCCTTCCGATAGCATGAGATGTGATATCCCAATGCTTCTACCAAACCTGAGACCCATACTATGGCATGAGATGTGATATCTCAATGGTTCTAATACCAAACCTGAGATCCTTCCTATAACATGAGATGTGATATCCAAATCCTTCCCCTTCCAAACCTGAGACCCTCCCTTTAGCATGAGATGTGATATCCAACTCCTTCCCATTCCATTCCTGAGACCCTTCTGATAGCATGAGATGTGATATCTCAATGCCTCTAATACCAAACCTGAGATCCTACCTCTAACATGAAATGTGATATCCAACTCTTTCCCCTTCCAAACCTGAGAGCCTTCCTATAGCATGAGATGTGATATCCAAGTCCTTCCCATTCCAATCCTGAGACCCTTCCTATAGCTTGAGATGTGATATCCAACTCCTTCCCATTCCAATTCTGAGACCCTTCCTATACTCTGAGACTTGATATCTCAATGCTTCTAATACCAAACCTGAGACCCGTAATATAACATGAGATGTGATATCCAAATCCTTCCCCTTCCAAACCTTAGACCCTTCCTTTATCATGAGATGTGATATCCAACTCCTTCCCATTCCAATCCTGAGACCCTTCCGATATCATGAGATGTGATATCTCAAAGCTTCTAATATCAAACTTGAGACCCTCCCTATAGCATGAGATGTGATATCCAAGTCCTTCCCATTCCAATCCTGAGACCCTTCCTATAGCATGAGATGTGATATCTCAATGCTTCTAATACCAAACCTGAGACCCTTCCTATAACATGAGATGGGAATATCCAACTCCTTCCCATTCCAATCCTGAGACCCTTCCGATAGCAGAGATGTGATATCTCAATGCTTATACCAAACCTGAGACCCTTCCTATGGCATGAGATGTGATATCCAACTCCTTGCCATTCAAATCCTGAGACCCTTCCTATAGCATGAGAAGGGATATCCAACTCCTTCCCAATCCAATAATGAGACCCCTCCGATAGCAGAGACGTGATATCTCAATGCTTCTACCAATCCTGAGACCCTTCCTTTAGCATGAGATGTGATATCCAAATCCTTCACATTCCAATCCTGAGACCCTTCCTATAGCATGAGATGTGATATCTCAATGCTTCTAATACCAAACCTGAGATCCTTCCTATAACATGAGATGTGATATCCAATTCCTTCCCATTCCAAACCTGAGACCCTTCCTATTGGATGAGATGTGATATCCAACTCCTTCCCATTCCAACCCTGAGACCCTTCCTATAGCATGAGATGTGATGTCTCAATGCTTCTAATACCAAACCTGAGATCCTTCCTATAACATGAGATGTGATATCCAACTCCTTCCATTCCAATCCTGAGACCCGTCCAATAGCATGAGATGTGATATCTCAATGCTTATACCAAACCTGAGACCCTTCCTCTAACATGAAATGTGATATCCAACTCCTTCCCTTTCCAAACCTAAGAGCCTATCTATAGCATGAGATGTGATATCCAAGTCCTTCCCGTTCCAATCCTTAGACCCTTCCTACAGCATGCAATATGATATCTCAATGATTCTAATAACAAACCTGAGACCTGTCCTATAGCATGAGATATGATATCCAAGTCCTTCCCATTCCAATCCTGAGACCCTTCCTATAACATGAAATGTGATATCCAACTCCTTCCCATTCCAACCTGAGACCCTTCCTATAGCATGAGATGGGATATCCAACTTCTTCCAAATCCAATACTGATACCCTTCCGATAGCATGAGATGTGATATCCCAATGCTTCTACCAAACCTGAGACCCATACTATGGCATGAGATGTGATATCAAACTCCTTCCCATTCCAATCCTGAGACCCTTCCTATAGCTTGAGGTGTGATATCCAACTCCTTCCCATTCCAATTCTGAGACCCTTCTTATACCATGAGACTTGATATCTCAATGCTTCTAATACCAAACCTGAGACCCGTCCTATAACATGAGATGTGATATCCAAATCCTTCCCCTTCCAAACCTTAGACCCTTCCTTTATCATGAGATGTGGTATCCAACTCCTTCCCATTCCAATCCTGAGACCCTTCCGATATCATGAGATTTGTTATCTCAATGCTTCTAATATCAAACTTGAGACCCTCCCTATAGCATGAGATGTGACATCCAAGTCCTTCCCATTCCAATCCTAAGACCCTTCCTATAGCATGAGATGTGATATCTCTATGCTTCTAATACCAAACCTGAGACCCTTCCTATAACATGAGATGGGATATCCAACTCCTTCCCATTCCAATCCTGAGACCCTTCCGATAGCAGAGATGTGATATCTCAATGCTTATACCAAACATGAGACCCTTCCTATGGCCTGAGATGTCATATACAACTCCTTCCCATTCCAATCCTGAGACCCTTTCTTTAGCATGAGATGTGATATCTCAATGCTTATACCAAATCTGAGACCCTTCCTATAGCATGAGATGTGATATCCAAATCCTTCCCATTCCAATCCTGAGACCCTTCCTATAGCATGAGATGTGATATCTCAATGCTTATATCAAACCTGAGAGCCTACCTATAGCATGAGATGTGATATCCAAGTCCATCCCATTCCAATCCTTAGACCCTTCCTACAGCATGCGATGTGATATCTCAATGATTCTAATACCAAACCAGAGACTCTTACTATAACATGAGATGGGATATCCAACTCCTTCCCATTCCAATCCTGAGCCGCTTCCGATAGCAGAGATGTGATATCTCAATGCTTATAACAAACCTGAGACCCTTCCTATAACATGAGATGTGATATCCAACTCCTTCCCGTTCCAAACCTGAGACACTAACTATAGCATATGTGATATCCAACTCATTCCCATTCCAAACATGAGACCCTTCCTATAGCAAGAAAGGAATATCCAACTCCTTCCCATTCAAACCTGAGACACTTCCTATAGCATGAGAAGGGATATCCAACTCCTTCCCAATCCAATCCTGAGACCCTTCCGATAGCAGAGATGTGATATCTCAATGCTTATACCAAACCTGAGACCCTTCCTATGGCATGAGATGTGATATCCAACTCCTTGCCATTCAAATCCTGAGACCCTTCCTATAGCTTGAGATGTGATATCCAACTCCTTCCCATTCCAATTCTGAGACCCTTCCTATACTCTGAGACTTGATATCTCAATGCTTCTAATACCAAACCTGAGACCCGTAATATAACATGAGATGTGATATCCAAATCCTTCCCCTTCCAAACCTTAGACCCTTCCTTTATCATGAGATGTGATATCCAACTCCTTCCCATTCCAATCCTGAGACCCTTCCGATATCATGAGATGTGATATCTCAAAGCTTCTAATATCAAACTTGAGACCCTCCCTATAGCATGAGATGTGATATCCAAGTCCTTCCCATTCCAATCCTGAGACCCTTCCTATAGCATGAGATGTGATATCTCAATGCTTCTAATACCAAACCTGAGACCCTTCCTATAACATGAGATGGGAATATCCAACTCCTTCCCATTCCAATCCTGAGACCCTTCCGATAGCAGAGATGTGATATCTCAATGCTTATACCAAACCTGAGACCCTTCCTATGGCATGAGATGTGATATCCAACTCCTTGCCATTCAAATCCTGAGACCCTTCCTATAGCATGAGAAGGGATATCCAACTCCTTCCCAATCCAATAATGAGACCCCTCCGATAGCAGAGACGTGATATCTCAATGCTTCTACCAATCCTGAGACCCTTCCTTTAGCATGAGATGTGATATCCAAATCCTTCACATTCCAATCCTGAGACCCTTCCTATAGCATGAGATGTGATATCTCAATGCTTCTAATACCAAACCTGAGATCCTTCCTATAACATGAGATGTGATATCCAATTCCTTCCCATTCCAAACCTGAGACCCTTCCTATTGGATGAGATGTGATATCCAACTCCTTCCCATTCCAACCCTGAGACCCTTCCTATAGCATGAGATGTGATGTCTCAATGCTTCTAATACCAAACCTGAGATCCTTCCTATAACATGAGATGTGATATCCAACTCCTTCCATTCCAATCCTGAGACCCGTCCAATAGCATGAGATGTGATATCTCAATGCTTATACCAAACCTGAGACCCTTCCTCTAACATGAAATGTGATATCCAACTCCTTCACTTTCCAAACCTAAGAGCCTATCTATAGCATGAGATGTGATATCCAAGTCCTTCCCGTTCCAATCCTTAGACCCTTCCTACAGCATGCAATATGATATCTCAATGATTCTAATAACAAACCTGAGACCTGTCCTATAGCATGAGATATGATATCCAAGTCCTTCCCATTCCAATCCTGAGACCCTTCCTATAACATGAAATGTGATATCCAACTCCTTCCCATTCCAACCTGAGACCCTTCCTATAGCATGAGATGGGATATCCAACTTCTTCCAAATCCAATACTGATACCCTTCCGATAGCATGAGATGTGATATCCCAATGCTTCTACCAAACCTGAGACCCATACTATGGCATGAGATGTGATATCAAACTCCTTCCCATTCCAATCCTGAGACCCTTCCTATAGCTTGAGGTGTGATATCCAACTCCTTCCCATTCCAATTCTGAGACCCTTCTTATACCATGAGACTTGATATCTCAATGCTTCTAATACCAAACCTGAGACCCGTCCTATAACATGAGATGTGATATCCAAATCCTTCCCCTTCCAAACCTTAGACCCTTCCTTTATCATGAGATGTGGTATCCAACTCCTTCCCATTCCAATCCTGAGACCCTTCCGATATCATGAGATTTGTTATCTCAATGCTTCTAATATCAAACTTGAGACCCTCCCTATAGCATGAGATGTGACATCCAAGTCCTTCCCATTCCAATCCTAAGACCCTTCCTATAGCATGAGATGTGATATCTCTATGCTTCTAATACCAAACCTGAGACCCTTCCTATAACATGAGATGGGATATCCAACTCCTTCCCATTCCAATCCTGAGACCCTTCCGATAGCAGAGATGTGATATCTCAATGCTTATACCAAACATGAGACCCTTCCTATGGCCTGAGATGTCATATACAACTCCTTCCCATTCCAATCCTGAGACCCTTTCTTTAGCATGAGATGTGATATCTCAATGCTTATACCAAATCTGAGACCCTTCCTATAGCATGAGATGTGATATCCAAATCCTTCCCATTCCAATCCTGAGACCCTTCCTATAGCATGAGATGTGATATCTCAATGCTTATATCAAACCTGAGAGCCTACCTATAGCATGAGATGTGATATCCAAGTCCATCCCATTCCAATCCTTAGACCCTTCCTACAGCATGCGATGTGATATCTCAATGATTCTAATACCAAACCAGAGACTCTTACTATAACATGAGATGGGATATCCAACTCCTTCCCATTCCAATCCTGAGCCGCTTCCGATAGCAGAGATGTGATATCTCAATGCTTATAACAAACCTGAGACCCTTCCTATAACATGAGATGTGATATCCAACTCCTTCCCGTTCCAAACCTGAGACACTAACTATAGCATATGTGATATCCAACTCATTCCCATTCCAAACATGAGACCCTTCCTATAGCAAGAAAGGAATATCCAACTCCTTCCCATTCAAACCTGAGACACTTCCTATAGCATGAGAAGGGATATCCAACTCCTTCCCAATCCAATCCTGAGACCCTTCCGATAGCAGAGATGTGATATCTCAATGCTTATACCAAACCTGAGACCCTTCCTATGGCATGAGATGTGATATCCAACTCCTTGCCATTCAAATCCTGAGACCCTTCCTATAGCATGAGAAGGGATATCCAACTCCTTCCCAATCCAATCCTGAGACCCTTCCGATAGCAGAGACGTGATATCTCAATGCTTCTACCAAACCTGAGACCCTTCCTTTAGCATGAGATGTGATATCCAAATCCTTCACATTCCAATCCTGAGACCCTTCCTATAGCATGAGATGTGATATCTCAATGCTTCTAATACCAAACCTGAGATCCTTCCTATAACAGGAGATGTGATATCCAATTCCTTCCCATTCCAAACCTGAGACCCTTCCTATTGGATGAGATGTGATATCCAACTCCTTCCCATTCCAACCCTGAGACCCTTCCTATAGCATGAGATGTGATGTCTCAATGCTTCGAATACCAAACCTGAGATCCTTCCTATAACATGAGATGTGATATCCAACTCCTTCCATTCCAATCCTGAGACCCGTCCTATAGCATGAGATGTGATATCTCAATGCTTATACCAAACCTGAGACACTTCCTATAGCATGAGATGGGATATCCAACTACTTCCCATTCCAATCCTGAGACCCTTCCTATAGCATGAGATGTGATGTCTCAATGCTTCTAATACCAAACCTGAGATCCTTCCTCTAACATGAAATGTGATATCCAACTCCTTCCCTTTCCAAACCTAAGAGCCTATCTATAGCATGAGATGTGATATCCAAGTCCTTCCCATTCCAACCCTTAGACCCTTCCTACAGCATGCAATATGATATCTCAATGATTCTAATAACAAACCTGAGACCCGTCCTATAACATGAGATGGGATATCCAACTCCTTCCCATTCCAATCCTGAGACACTTCCGATAGCAGAGATGTGATATCTCAATGCTTATACCAAACCTGAGACCCTTCCTATAACATGAGATGTGATATCCAAATCCTTCCCGTTCCAAACCTGAGACCCTTCCTTTAGCATGAGATGTGATATCCAGCTCCTTCCCATTCCAATCCTGAGACACTTCCGATAGCATGAGATGTGATATCTCAATGCTTCTAATATCAAAACTGAGACCCTCCCTATAGCATGATATGTGATATCTAAGTCCTTCCCATTCCAATCCTGAGACCCTTCCTATAGCATGAGATATGATATCTCAATACTTCTAATACCAAACGTGAGATCCTTCCGATAACATGAGATGTGATATCCAAATCCTTCCCCTTCCAAACTTGAGACCCTCCCTTTAGCATGAGATGTGATATCCAACTCCTTCCCATTCCAATCCTGAGACCCTTCTGATAGCATGAGATGTGATATCTCAATGCTTCTAATACCAAACCTGAGATCCTTCCGATAGCATGAGATGTGATATCTCAATGGTTCTAATACCAAACCTGAGATCCTTCCTATAACATGAGATGTGATATCCAAATCCTTCCCCTTCCAAACCTGAGACCCTCCCTTTAGCATGAGATGTGATATCCAACCCCTTCCCATTCCATTCCTGAGACCCTTCTGATAGCATGAGATGTGATATCTCAATGCCTCTAATACCAAACCTGAGATCCTACCTCTAACATGAAATGTGATATCCAACTCTTTCCCCTTCCAAACCTGAGAGCCTTCCTATAGCATGAGATGTGATATCCAAGTCCTTCCCATTCCAATCCTGAGACCCTTCCTATAGCTTGAGATGTGATATCCAACTCCTTCCCATTCCAATTCTGAGACCCTTCCTATACTCTGAGACTTGATATCTCAATGCTTCTAATACCAAACCTGAGACCCGTAATATAACATGAGATGTGATATCCAAATCCTTCCCCTTCCAAACCTTAGACCCTTCCTTTATCATGAGATGTGATATCCAACTCCTTCCCATTCCAATCCTGAGACCCTTCCGATATCATGAGATGTGATATCTCAAAGCTTCTAATATCAAACTTGAGACCCTCCCTATAGCATGAGATGTGATATCCAAGTCCTTCCCATTCCAATCCTGAGACCCTTCCTATAGCATGAGATGTGATATCTCAATGCTTCTAATACCAAACCTGAGACCCTTCCTATAACATGAGATGGGAATATCCAACTCCTTCCCATTCCAATCCTGAGACCCTTCCGATAGCAGAGATGTGATATCTCAATGCTTATACCAAACCTGAGACCCTTCCTATGGCATGAGATGTGATATCCAACTCCTTGCCATTCAAATCCTGAGACCCTTCCTATAGCATGAGAAGGGATATCCAACTCCTTCCCAATCCAATCCTGAGACCCTTCCTATAGCATGAGATGTGATATCTCAATGCTTCTAATACCAAACCTGAGATCCTTCCTATAACATGAGATGTGATATCCAATTCCTTCCCATTCCAAACCTGAGACCCTTCCTATTGGATGAGATGTGATATCCAACTCCTTCCCATTCCAACCCTGAGACCCTTCCTATAGCATGAGATGTGATATCTCAATGCTTCTAATACCAAACCTGAGATCCTTCCTATAACATGAGATGTGATATCCAATTCCTTCCCATTCCAAACCTGAGACCCTTCCTATTGGATGAGATGTGATATCCAACTCCTTCCCATTCCAACCCTGAGACCCTTCCTATAGCATGAGATGTGATGTCTCAATGCTTCTAATACCAAACCTGAGATCCTTCCTATAACATGAGATGTGATATCCAACTACTTCCCATTCCAATCCTGAGACCCTTCCTATAGCATGAGATGTGATATCTCAATGCTTCTAATACCAAACCTGAGATCCTTCCTCTAACATGAAATGTGATATCCAACTCCTTCCCTTTCCAAACCTAAGAGCCTATCTATAGCATGAGATGTGATATCCAAGTCCTTCCCGTTCCAATCCTTAGACCCTTCCTACAGCATGCAATATGATATCTCAATGATTCTAATAACAAACCTGAGACCTGTCCTATAGCATGAGATATGATATCCAAGTCCTTCCCATTCCAATCCTGAGACCCTTCCTATAACATGAAATGTGATATCCAACTCCTTCCCATTCCAACCTGAGACCCTTCCTATAGCATGAGATGGGATATCCAACTTCTTCCAAATCCAATACTGATACCCTTCCGATAGCATGAGATGTGATATCCCAATGCTTCTACCAAACCTGAGACCCATACTATGGCATGAGATGTGATATCTCAATGGTTCTAATACCAAACCTGAGATCCTTCCTATAACATGAGATGTGATATCCAAATCCTTCCCCTTCCAAACCTGAGACCCTCCCTTTAGCATGAGATGTGATATCCAACTCCTTCCCATTCCATTCCTGAGACCCTTCTGATAGCATGAGATGTGATATCTCAATGCCTCTAATACCAAACCTGAGATCCTACCTCTAACATGAAATGTGATATCCAACTCTTTCCCCTTCCAAACCTGAGAGCCTTCCTATAGCATGAGATGTGATATCCAAGTCCTTCCCATTCCAATCCTGAGACCCTTCCTATAGCTTGAGATGTGATATCCAACTCCTTCCCATTCCAATTCTGAGACCCTTCCTATACTCTGAGACTTGATATCTCAATGCTTCTAATACCAAACCTGAGACCCGTAATATAACATGAGATGTGATATCCAAATCCTTCCCCTTCCAAACCTTAGACCCTTCCTTTATCATGAGATGTGATATCCAACTCCTTCCCATTCCAATCCTGAGACCCTTCCGATATCATGAGATGTGATATCTCAAAGCTTCTAATATCAAACTTGAGACCCTCCCTATAGCATGAGATGTGATATCCAAGTCCTTCCCATTCCAATCCTGAGACCCTTCCTATAGCATGAGATGTGATATCTCAATGCTTCTAATACCAAACCTGAGACCCTTCCTATAACATGAGATGGGAATATCCAACTCCTTCCCATTCCAATCCTGAGACCCTTCCGATAGCAGAGATGTGATATCTCAATGCTTATACCAAACCTGAGACCCTTCCTATGGCATGAGATGTGATATCCAACTCCTTGCCATTCAAATCCTGAGACCCTTCCTATAGCATGAGAAGGGATATCCAACTCCTTCCCAATCCAATAATGAGACCCCTCCGATAGCAGAGACGTGATATCTCAATGCTTCTACCAATCCTGAGACCCTTCCTTTAGCATGAGATGTGATATCCAAATCCTTCACATTCCAATCCTGAGACCCTTCCTATAGCATGAGATGTGATATCTCAATGCTTCTAATACCAAACCTGAGATCCTTCCTATAACATGAGATGTGATATCCAATTCCTTCCCATTCCAAACCTGAGACCCTTCCTATTGGATGAGATGTGATATCCAACTCCTTCCCATTCCAACCCTGAGACCCTTCCTATAGCATGAGATGTGATGTCTCAATGCTTCTAATACCAAACCTGAGATCCTTCCTATAACATGAGATGTGATATCCAACTCCTTCCATTCCAATCCTGAGACCCGTCCAATAGCATGAGATGTGATATCTCAATGCTTATACCAAACCTGAGACCCTTCCTATAGCATGAGATGTGATATCCAACTACTTCCCATTCCAATCCTGAGACCCTTCCTATAGCATGAGATGTGATATCTCAATGCTTCTAATACCAAACCTGAGATCCTTCCTCTAACATGAAATGTGATATCCAACTCCTTCCCTTTCCAAACCTAAGAGCCTATCTATAGCATGAGATGTGATATCCAAGTCCTTCCCGTTCCAATCCTTAGACCCTTCCTACAGCATGCAATATGATATCTCAATGATTCTAATAACAAACCTGAGACCTGTCCTATAGCATGAGATATGATATCCAAGTCCTTCCCATTCCAATCCTGAGACCCTTCCTATAACATGAAATGTGATATCCAACTCCTTCCCATTCCAACCTGAGACCCTTCCTATAGCATGAGATGGGATATCCAACTTCTTCCAAATCCAATACTGATACCCTTCCGATAGCATGAGATGTGATATCCCAATGCTTCTACCAAACCTGAGACCCATACTATGGCATGAGATGTGATATCAAACGCCTTCCCATTCCAATCCTGAGACCCTTCCTATAGCTTGAGGTGTGATATCCAACTCCTTCCCATTCCAATTCTGAGACCCTTCTTATACCATGAGACTTGATATCTCAATGCTTCTAATACCAAACCTGAGACCCGTCCTATAACATGAGATGTGATATCCAAATCCTTCCCCTTCCAAACCTTAGACCCTTCCTTTATCATGAGATGTGGTATCCAACTCCTTCCCATTCCAATCCTGAGACCCTTCCGATATCATGAGATTTGTTATCTCAATGCTTCTAATATCAAACTTGAGACCCTCCCTATAGCATGAGATGTGACATCCAAGTCCTTCCCATTCCAATCCTAAGACCCTTCCTATAGCATGAGATGTGATATCTCTATGCTTCTAATACCAAACCTGAGACCCTTCCTATAACATGAGATGGGATATCCAACTCCTTCCCATTCCAATCCTGAGACCCTTCCGATAGCAGAGATGTGATATCTCAATGCTTATACCAAACATGAGACCCTTCCTATGGCCTGAGATGTCATATACAACTCCTTCCCATTCCAATCCTGAGACCCTTCCTTTAGCATGAGATGTGATATCTCAATGCTTATACCAAATCTGAGACCCTTCCTATAGCATGAGATGTGATATCCAAATCCTTCCCATTCCAATCCTGAGACCCTTCCTATAGCATGAGATGTGATATCTCAATGCTTATATCAAACCTGAGAGCCTACCTATAGCATGAGATGTGATATCCAAGTCCATCCCATTCCAATCCTTAGACCCTTCCTACAGCATGCGATGTGATATCTCAATGATTCTAATACCAAACCAGAGACTCTTACTATAACATGAGATGGGATATCCAACTCCTTCCCATTCCAATCCTGAGCCGCTTCCGATAGCAGAGATGTGATATCTCAATGCTTATAACAAACCTGAGACCCTTCCTATAACATGAGATGTGATATCCAACTCCTTCCCGTTCCAAACCTGAGACACTAACTATAGCATATGTGATATCCAACTCATTCCCATTCCAAACATGAGACCCTTCCTATAGCAAGAAAGGAATATCCAACTCCTTCCCATTCAAACCTGAGACACTTCCTATAGCATGAGAAGGGATATCCAACTCCTTCCCAATCCAATCCTGAGACCCTTCCGATAGCAGAGATGTGATATCTCAATGCTTATACCAAACCTGAGACCCTTCCTATGGCATGAGATGTGATATCCAACTCCTTGCCATTCAAATCCTGAGACCCTTCCTATAGCATGAGAAGGGATATCCAACTCCTTCCCAATCCAATCCTGAGACCCTTCCGATAGCAGAGACGTGATATCTCAATGCTTCTACCAAACCTGAGACCCTTCCTTTAGCATGAGATGTGATATCCAAATCCTTCACATTCCAATCCTGAGACCCTTCCTATAGCATGAGATGTGATATCTCAATGCTTCTAATACCAAACCTGAGATCCTTCCTATAACAGGAGATGTGATATCCAATTCCTTCCCATTCCAAACCTGAGACCCTTCCTATTGGATGAGATGTGATATCCAACTCCTTCCCATTCCAACCCTGAGACCCTTCCTATAGCATGAGATGTGATGTCTCAATGCTTCGAATACCAAACCTGAGATCCTTCCTATAACATGAGATGTGATATCCAACTCCTTCCATTCCAATCCTGAGACCCGTCCTATAGCATGAGATGTGATATCTCAATGCTTATACCAAACCTGAGACACTTCCTATAGCATGAGATGTGATATCCAACTACTTCCCATTCCAATCCTGAGACCCTTCCTATAGCATGAGATGTGATGTCTCAATGCTTCTAATACCAAACCTGAGATCCTTCCTCTAACATGAAATGTGATATCCAACTCCTTCCCTTTCCAAACCTAAGAGCCTATCTATAGCATGAGATGTGATATCCAAGTCCTTCCCATTCCAACCCTTAGACCCTTCCTACAGCATGCAATATGATATCTCAATGATTCTAATAACAAACCTGAGACCCGTCCTATAACATGAGATGGGATATCCAACTCCTTCCCATTCCAATCCTGAGACACTTCCGATAGCAGAGATGTGATATCTCAATGCTTATACCAAACCTGAGACCCTTCCTATAACATGAGATGTGATATCCAAATCCTTCCCGTTCCAAACCTGAGACCCTTCCTTTAGCATGAGATGTGATATCCAGCTCCTTCCCATTCCAATCCTGAGACACTTCCGATAGCATGAGATGTGATATCTCAATGCTTCTAATATCAAAACTGAGACCCTCCCTATAGCATGATATGTGATATCTAAGTCCTTCCCATTCCAATCCTGAGACCCTTCCTATAGCATGAGATATGATATCTCAATACTTCTAATACCAAACGTGAGATCCTTCCGATAACATGAGATGTGATATCCAAATCCTTCCCCTTCCAAACCTGAGACCCTCCCTTTAGCATGAGATGTGATATCCAACTCCTTCCCATTCCAATCCTGAGACCCTTCTGATAGCATGAGATGTAATATCTCAATGCTTCTAATACCAAACCTGAGATCCTTCCGATAGCATGAGATGTGATATCTCAATGGTTCTAATACCAAACCTGAGATCCTTCCTATAACATGAGATGTGATATCCAAATCCTTCCCCTTCCAAACCTGAGACCCTCCCTTTAGCATGAGATGTGATATCCAACCCCTTCCCATTCCATTCCTGAGACCCTTCTGATAGCATGAGATGTGATATCTCAATGCCTCTAATACCAAACCTGAGATCCTACCTCTAACATGAAATGTGATATCCAACTCTTTCCCCTTCCAAACCTGAGAGCCTTCCTATAGCATGAGATGTGATATCCAAGTCCTTCCCATTCCAATCCTGAGACCCTTCCTATAGCTTGAGATGTGATATCCAACTCCTTCCCATTCCAATTCTGAGACCCTTCCTATACTCTGAGACTTGATATCTCAATGCTTCTAATACCAAACCTGAGACCCGTAATATAACATGAGATGTGATATCCAAATCCTTCCCCTTCCAAACCTTAGACCCTTCCTTTATCATGAGATGTGATATCCAACTCCTTCCCATTCCAATCCTGAGACCCTTCCGATATCATGAGATGTGATATCTCAAAGCTTCTAATATCAAACTTGAGACCCTCCCTATAGCATGAGATGTGATATCCAAGTCCTTCCCATTCCAATCCTGAGACCCTTCCTATAGCATGAGATGTGATATCTCAATGCTTCTAATACCAAACCTGAGACCCTTCCTATAACATGAGATGGGAATATCCAACTCCTTCCCATTCCAATCCTGAGACCCTTCCGATAGCAGAGATGTGATATCTCAATGCTTATACCAAACCTGAGACCCTTCCTATGGCATGAGATGTGATATCCAACTCCTTGCCATTCAAATCCTGAGACCCTTCCTATAGCATGAGAAGGGATATCCAACTCCTTCCCAATCCAATCCTGAGACCCCTCCGATAGCAGAGACGTGATATCTCAATGCTTCTACCAATCCTGAGACCCTTCCTTTAGCATGAGATGTGATATCCAAATCCTTCACATTCCAATCCTGAGACCCTTCCTATAGCATGAGATGTGATATCTCAATGCTTCTAATACCAAACCTGAGACCCTTCCTATAACATGAGATGGGAATATCCAACTCCTTCCCATTCCAATCCTGAGACCCTTCCGATAGCAGAGATGTGATATCTCAATGCTTATACCAAACCTGAGACCCTTCCTATGGCATGAGATGTGATATCCAACTCCTTGCCATTCAAATCCTGAGACCCTTCCTATAGCATGAGAAGGGATATCCAACTCCTTCCCAATCCAATAATGAGACCCCTCCGATAGCAGAGACGTGATATCTCAATGCTTCTACCAATCCTGAGACCCTTCCTTTAGCATGAGATGTGATATCCAAATCCTTCACATTCCAATCCTGAGACCCTTCCTATAGCATGAGATGTGATATCTCAATGCTTCTAATACCAAACCTGAGATCCTTCCTATAACATGAGATGTGATATCCAATTCCTTCCCATTCCAAACCTGAGACCCTTCCTATTGGATGAGATGTGATATCCAACTCCTTCCCATTCCAACCCTGAGACCCTTCCTATAGCATGAGATGTGATGTCTCAATGCTTCTAATACCAAACCTGAGATCCTTCCTATAACATGAGATGTGATATCCAACTCCTTCCATTCCAATCCTGAGACCCGTCCAATAGCATGAGATGTGATATCTCAATGCTTATACCAAACCTGAGACCCTTCCTCTAACATGAAATGTGATATCCAACTCCTTCCCTTTCCAAACCTAAGAGCCTATCTATAGCATGAGATGTGATATCCAAGTCCTTCCCGTTCCAATCCTTAGACCCTTCCTACAGCATGCAATATGATATCTCAATGATTCTAATAACAAACCTGAGACCTGTCCTATAGCATGAGATATGATATCCAAGTCCTTCCCATTCCAATCCTGAGACCCTTCCTATAACATGAAATGTGATATCCAACTCCTTCCCATTCCAACCTGAGACCCTTCCTATAGCATGAGATGGGATATCCAACTTCTTCCAAATCCAATACTGATACCCTTCCGATAGCATGAGATGTGATATCCCAATGCTTCTACCAAACCTGAGACCCATACTATGGCATGAGATGTGATATCAAACTCCTTCCCATTCCAATCCTGAGACCCTTCCTATAGCTTGAGGTGTGATATCCAACTCCTTCCCATTCCAATTCTGAGACCCTTCTTATACCATGAGACTTGATATCTCAATGCTTCTAATACCAAACCTGAGACCCGTCCTATAACATGAGATGTGATATCCAAATCCTTCCCCTTCCAAACCTTAGACCCTTCCTTTATCATGAGATGTGGTATCCAACTCCTTCCCATTCCAATCCTGAGACCCTTCCGATATCATGAGATTTGTTATCTCAATGCTTCTAATATCAAACTTGAGACCCTCCCTATAGCATGAGATGTGACATCCAAGTCCTTCCCATTCCAATCCTAAGACCCTTCCTATAGCATGAGATGTGATATCTCTATGCTTCTAATACCAAACCTGAGACCCTTCCTATAACATGAGATGGGATATCCAACTCCTTCCCATTCCAATCCTGAGACCCTTCCGATAGCAGAGATGTGATATCTCAATGCTTATACCAAACATGAGACCCTTCCTATGGCCTGAGATGTCATATACAACTCCTTCCCATTCCAATCCTGAGACCCTTTCTTTAGCATGAGATGTGATATCTCAATGCTTATACCAAATCTGAGACCCTTCCTATAGCATGAGATGTGATATCCAAATCCTTCCCATTCCAATCCTGAGACCCTTCCTATAGCATGAGATGTGATATCTCAATGCTTATATCAAACCTGAGAGCCTACCTATAGCATGAGATGTGATATCCAAGTCCATCCCATTCCAATCCTTAGACCCTTCCTACAGCATGCGATGTGATATCTCAATGATTCTAATACCAAACCAGAGACTCTTACTATAACATGAGATGGGATATCCAACTCCTTCCCATTCCAATCCTGAGCCGCTTCCGATAGCAGAGATGTGATATCTCAATGCTTATAACAAACCTGAGACCCTTCCTATAACATGAGATGTGATATCCAACTCCTTCCCGTTCCAAACCTGAGACACTAACTATAGCATATGTGATATCCAACTCATTCCCATTCCAAACATGAGACCCTTCCTATAGCAAGAAAGGAATATCCAACTCCTTCCCATTCAAACCTGAGACACTTCCTATAGCATGAGAAGGGATATCCAACTCCTTCCCAATCCAATCCTGAGACCCTTCCGATAGCAGAGATGTGATATCTCAATGCTTATACCAAACCTGAGACCCTTCCTATGGCATGAGATGTGATATCCAACTCCTTGCCATTCAAATCCTGAGACCCTTCCTATAGCATGAGAAGGGATATCCAACTCCTTCCCAATCCAATCCTGAGACCCTTCCGATAGCAGAGACGTGATATCTCAATGCTTCTACCAAACCTGAGACCCTTCCTTTAGCATGAGATGTGATATCCAAATCCTTCACATTCCAATCCTGAGACCCTTCCTATAGCATGAGATGTGATATCTCAATGCTTCTAATACCAAACCTGAGATCCTTCCTATAACAGGAGATGTGATATCCAATTCCTTCCCATTCCAAACCTGAGACCCTTCCTATTGGATGAGATGTGATATCCAACTCCTTCCCATTCCAACCCTGAGACCCTTCCTATAGCATGAGATGTGATGTCTCAATGCTTCGAATACCAAACCTGAGATCCTTCCTATAACATGAGATGTGATATCCAACTCCTTCCATTCCAATCCTGAGACCCGTCCTATAGCATGAGATGTGATATCTCAATGCTTATACCAAACCTGAGACACTTCCTATAGCATGAGATGGGATATCCAACTACTTCCCATTCCAATCCTGAGACCCTTCCTATAGCATGAGATGTGATGTCTCAATGCTTCTAATACCAAACCTGAGATCCTTCCTCTAACATGAAATGTGATATCCAACTCCTTCCCTTTCCAAACCTAAGAGCCTATCTATAGCATGAGATGTGATATCCAAGTCCTTCCCATTCCAACCCTTAGACCCTTCCTACAGCATGCAATATGATATCTCAATGATTCTAATAACAAACCTGAGACCCGTCCTATAACATGAGATGGGATATCCAACTCCTTCCCATTCCAATCCTGAGACACTTCCGATAGCAGAGATGTGATATCTCAATGCTTATACCAAACCTGAGACCCTTCCTATAACATGAGATGTGATATCCAAATCCTTCCCGTTCCAAACCTGAGACCCTTCCTTTAGCATGAGATGTGATATCCAGCTCCTTCCCATTCCAATCCTGAGACACTTCCGATAGCATGAGATGTGATATCTCAATGCTTCTAATATCAAAACTGAGACCCTCCCTATAGCATGATATGTGATATCTAAGTCCTTCCCATTCCAATCCTGAGACCCTTCCTATAGCATGAGATATGATATCTCAATACTTCTAATACCAAACGTGAGATCCTTCCGATAACATGAGATGTGATATCCAAATCCTTCCCCTTCCAAACCTGAGACCCTCCCTTTAGCATGAGATGTGATATCCAACTCCTTCCCATTCCAATCCTGAGACCCTTCTGATAGCATGAGATGTGATATCTCAATGCTTCTAATACCAAACCTGAGATCCTTCCGATAGCATGAGATGTGATATCTCAATGGTTCTAATACCAAACCTGAGATCCTTCCTATAACATGAGATGTGATATCCAAATCCTTCCCCTTCCAAACCTGAGACCCTCCCTTTAGCATGAGATGTGATATCCAACCCCTTCCCATTCCATTCCTGAGACCCTTCTGATAGCATGAGATGTGATATCTCAATGCCTCTAATACCAAACCTGAGATCCTACCTCTAACATGAAATGTGATATCCAACTCTTTCCCCTTCCAAACCTGAGAGCCTTCCTATAGCATGAGATGTGATATCCAAGTCCTTCCCATTCCAATCCTGAGACCCTTCCTATAGCTTGAGATGTGATATCCAACTCCTTCCCATTCCAATTCTGAGACCCTTCCTATACTCTGAGACTTGATATCTCAATGCTTCTAATACCAAACCTGAGACCCGTAATATAACATGAGATGTGATATCCAAATCCTTCCCCTTCCAAACCTTAGACCCTTCCTTTATCATGAGATGTGATATCCAACTCCTTCCCATTCCAATCCTGAGACCCTTCCGATATCATGAGATGTGATATCTCAAAGCTTCTAATATCAAACTTGAGACCCTCCCTATAGCATGAGATGTGATATCCAAGTCCTTCCCATTCCAATCCTGAGACCCTTCCTATAGCATGAGATGTGATATCTCAATGCTTCTAATACCAAACCTGAGACCCTTCCTATAACATGAGATGGGAATATCCAACTCCTTCCCATTCCAATCCTGAGACCCTTCCGATAGCAGAGATGTGATATCTCAATGCTTATACCAAACCTGAGACCCTTCCTATGGCATGAGATGTGATATCCAACTCCTTGCCATTCAAATCCTGAGACCCTTCCTATAGCATGAGAAGGGATATCCAACTCCTTCCCAATCCAATCCTGAGACCCTTCCTATAGCATGAGATGTGATATCTCAATGCTTCTAATACCAAACCTGAGATCCTTCCTATAACATGAGATGTGATATCCAATTCCTTCCCATTCCAAACCTGAGACCCTTCCTATTGGATGAGATGTGATATCCAACTCCTTCCCATTCCAACCCTGAGACCCTTCCTATAGCATGAGATGTGATATCTCAATGCTTCTAATACCAAACCTGAGATCCTTCCTATAACATGAGATGTGATATCCAATTCCTTCCCATTCCAAACCTGAGACCCTTCCTATTGGATGAGATGTGATATCCAACTCCTTCCCATTCCAACCCTGAGACCCTTCCTATAGCATGAGATGTGATGTCTCAATGCTTCTAATACCAAACCTGAGATCCTTCCTATAACATGAGATGTGATATCCAACTACTTCCCATTCCAATCCTGAGACCCTTCCTATAGCATGAGATGTGATATCTCAATGCTTCTAATACCAAACCTGAGATCCTTCCTCTAACATGAAATGTGATATCCAACTCCTTCCCTTTCCAAACCTAAGAGCCTATCTATAGCATGAGATGTGATATCCAAGTCCTTCCCGTTCCAATCCTTAGACCCTTCCTACAGCATGCAATATGATATCTCAATGATTCTAATAACAAACCTGAGACCTGTCCTATAGCATGAGATATGATATCCAAGTCCTTCCCATTCCAATCCTGAGACCCTTCCTATAACATGAAATGTGATATCCAACTCCTTCCCATTCCAACCTGAGACCCTTCCTATAGCATGAGATGGGATATCCAACTTCTTCCAAATCCAATACTGATACCCTTCCGATAGCATGAGATGTGATATCCCAATGCTTCTACCAAACCTGAGACCCATACTATGGCATGAGATGTGATATCTCAATGGTTCTAATACCAAACCTGAGATCCTTCCTATAACATGAGATGTGATATCCAAATCCTTCCCCTTCCAAACCTGAGACCCTCCCTTTAGCATGAGATGTGATATCCAACTCCTTCCCATTCCATTCCTGAGACCCTTCTGATAGCATGAGATGTGATATCTCAATGCCTCTAATACCAAACCTGAGATCCTACCTCTAACATGAAATGTGATATCCAACTCTTTCCCCTTCCAAACCTGAGAGCCTTCCTATAGCATGAGATGTGATATCCAAGTCCTTCCCATTCCAATCCTGAGACCCTTCCTATAGCTTGAGATGTGATATCCAACTCCTTCCCATTCCAATTCTGAGACCCTTCCTATACTCTGAGACTTGATATCTCAATGCTTCTAATACCAAACCTGAGACCCGTAATATAACATGAGATGTGATATCCAAATCCTTCCCCTTCCAAACCTTAGACCCTTCCTTTATCATGAGATGTGATATCCAACTCCTTCCCATTCCAATCCTGAGACCCTTCCGATATCATGAGATGTGATATCTCAAAGCTTCTAATATCAAACTTGAGACCCTCCCTATAGCATGAGATGTGATATCCAAGTCCTTCCCATTCCAATCCTGAGACCCTTCCTATAGCATGAGATGTGATATCTCAATGCTTCTAATACCAAACCTGAGACCCTTCCTATAACATGAGATGGGAATATCCAACTCCTTCCCATTCCAATCCTGAGACCCTTCCGATAGCAGAGATGTGATATCTCAATGCTTATACCAAACCTGAGACCCTTCCTATGGCATGAGATGTGATATCCAACTCCTTGCCATTCAAATCCTGAGACCCTTCCTATAGCATGAGAAGGGATATCCAACTCCTTCCCAATCCAATAATGAGACCCTTCCGATAGCAGAGACGTGATATCTCAATGCTTCTACCAAACCTGAGACCCTTCCTTTAGCATGAGATGTGATATCCAAATCCTTCACATTCCAATCCTGAGACCCTTCCTATAGCATGAGATGTGATATCTCAATGCTTCTAATACCAAACCTGAGATCCTTCCTATAACAGGAGATGTGATATCCAATTCCTTCCCATTCCAAACCTGAGACCCTTCCTATTGGATGAGATGTGATATCCAACTCCTTCCCATTCCAACCCTGAGACCCTTCCTATAGCATGAGATGTGATGTCTCAATGCTTCGAATACCAAACCTGAGATCCTTCCTATAACATGAGATGTGATATCCAACTCCTTCCATTCCAATCCTGAGACCCGTCCTATAGCATGAGATGTGATATCTCAATGCTTATACCAAACCTGAGACACTTCCTATAGCATGAGATGTGATATCCAACTACTTCCCATTCCAATCCTGAGACCCTTCCTATAGCATGAGATGTGATGTCTCAATGCTTCTAATACCAAACCTGAGATCCTTCCTCTAACATGAAATGTGATATCCAACTCCTTCCCTTTCCAAACCTAAGAGCCTATCTATAGCATGAGATGTGATATCCAAGTCCTTCCCATTCCAACCCTTAGACCCTTCCTACAGCATGCAATATGATATCTCAATGATTCTAATAACAAACCTGAGACCCGTCCTATAACATGAGATGGGATATCCAACTCCTTCCCATTCCAATCCTGAGACACTTCCGATAGCAGAGATGTGATATCTCAATGCTTATACAAAACCTGAGACCCTTCCTATAACATGAGATGTGATATCCAAATCCTTCCCGTTCCAAACCTGAGACCCTTCCTTTAGCATGAGATGTGATATCCAGCTCCTTCCCATTCCAATCCTGAGACACTTCCGATAGCATGAGATGTGATATCTCAATGCTTCTAATATCAAAACTGAGACCCTCCCTATAGCATGATATGTGATATCTAAGTCCTTCCCATTCCAATCCTGAGACCCTTCCTATAGCATGAGATATGATATCTCAATACTTCTAATACCAAACGTGAGATCCTTCCGATAACATGAGATGTGATATCCAAATCCTTCCCCTTCCAAACCTGAGACCCTCCCTTTAGCATGAGATGTGATATCCAACTCCTTCCCATTCCAATCCTGAGACCCTTCTGATAGCATGAGATGTAATATCTCAATGCTTCTAATACCAAACCTGAGATCCTTCCGATAGCATGAGATGTGATATCTCAATGGTTCTAATACCAAACCTGAGATCCTTCCTATAACATGAGATGTGATATCCAAATCCTTCCCCTTCCAAACCTGAGACCCTCCCTTTAGCATGAGATGTGATATCCAACCCCTTCCCATTCCATTCCTGAGACCCTTCTGATAGCATGAGATGTGATATCTCAATGCCTCTAATACCAAACCTGAGATCCTACCTCTAACATGAAATGTGATATCCAACTCTTTCCCCTTCCAAACCTGAGAGCCTTCCTATAGCATGAGATGTGATATCCAAGTCCTTCCCATTCCAATCCTGAGACCCTTCCTATAGCTTGAGATGTGATATCCAACTCCTTCCCATTCCAATTCTGAGACCCTTCCTATACTCTGAGACTTGATATCTCAATGCTTCTAATACCAAACCTGAGACCCGTAATATAACATGAGATGTGATATCCAAATCCTTCCCCTTCCAAACCTTAGACCCTTCCTTTATCATGAGATGTGATATCCAACTCCTTCCCATTCCAATCCTGAGACCCTTCCGATATCATGAGATGTGATATCTCAAAGCTTCTAATATCAAACTTGAGACCCTCCCTATAGCATGAGATGTGATATCCAAGTCCTTCCCATTCCAATCCTGAGACCCTTCCTATAGCATGAGATGTGATATCTCAATGCTTCTAATACCAAACCTGAGACCCTTCCTATAACATGAGATGGGAATATCCAACTCCTTCCCATTCCAATCCTGAGACCCTTCCGATAGCAGAGATGTGATATCTCAATGCTTATACCAAACCTGAGACCCTTCCTATGGCATGAGATGTGATATCCAACTCCTTGCCATTCAAATCCTGAGACCCTTCCTATAGCATGAGAAGGGATATCCAACTCCTTCCCAATCCAATCCTGAGACCCCTCCGATAGCAGAGACGTGATATCTCAATGCTTCTACCAATCCTGAGACCCTTCCTTTAGCATGAGATGTGATATCCAAATCCTTCACATTCCAATCCTGAGACCCTTCCTATAGCATGAGATGTGATATCTCAATGCTTCTAATACCAAACCTGAGATCCTTCCTATAACATGAGATGTGATATCCAATTCCTTCCCATTCCAAACCTGAGACCCTTCCTATTGGATGAGATGTGATATCCAACTCCTTCCCATTCCAACCCTGAGACCCTTCCTATAGCATGAGATGTGATGTCTCAATGCTTCTAATACCAAACCTGAGATCCTTCCTATAACATGAGATGTGATATCCAACTCCTTCCATTCCAATCCTGAGACCCGTCCTATAGCATGAGATGTGATATCTCAATGCTTATACCAAACCTGAGACCCTTCCTATAGCATGAGATGTGATATCCAACTACTTCCCATTCCAATCCTGAGACCCTTCCTATAGCATGAGATGTGATATCTCAATGCTTCTAATACCAAACCTGAGATCCTTCCTCTAACATGAAATGTGATATCCAACTCCTTCCCTTTCCAAACCTAAGAGCCTATCTATAGCATGAGATGTGATATCCAAGTCCTTCCCGTTCCAATCCTTAGACCCTTCCTACAGCATGCAATATGATATCTCAATGATTCTAATAACAAACCTGAGACCTGTCCTATAGCATGAGATATGATATCCAAGTCCTTCCCATTCCAATCCTGAGACCCTTCCTATAACATGAAATGTGATATCGAACTCCTTCCCATTCCAACCTGAGACCCTTCCTATAGCATGAGATGGGATATCCAACTTCTTCCAAATCCAATACTGATACCCTTCCGATAGCATGAGATGTGATATTCCAATGCTTCTACCAAACCTGAGACCCATACTATGGCATGAGATGTGATATCAAATTCCTTCCCATTCCAATCCTGAGACCCTTCCTATAGCTTGAGGTGTGATATCCAACTCCTTCCCATTCCAATTCTGAGACCCTTCTTATACCATGAGACTTGATATCTCAATGCTTCTAATACCAAACCTGAGACCCGTCCTATAACATGAGATGTGATATCCAAATCCTTCCCCTTCCAAACCTTAGACCCTTCCTTTATCATGAGATGTGGTATCCAACTCCTTCCCATTCCAATCCTGAGACCCTTCCGATATCATGAGATTTGTTATCTCAATGCTTCTAATATCAAACTTGAGACCCTCCCTATAGCATGAGATGTGACATCCAAGTCCTTCCCATTCCAATCCTGAGACCCTTCCTATAGCATGAGATGTGATATCTCTATACTTCTAATACCAAACCTGAGACCCTTCCTATAGCATGAGATGTGATATCCAAATCCTTCCCATTCCAATCCTGAGACACTTCCTATAGCATGAGATGTGATATCTCAATGCTTATACCAAACCTGAGAGCCTACAATCCTGAGACCCTTCCTTTAGCATGAGATGTGATATCTCAATGCTTATACCAAATCTGAGACCCTTCCTATAGCATGAGATGTGATATCCAAGTCCATCCCATTCCAATCCTTAGACCCTTCCTACAGCATGCGATGTGATATCTCAATGATTCTAATACCAAACCAGAGACTCTTACTATAACATGAGATGGGATATCCAACTCCTTCCCATTCCAATCCTGAGCCGCTTCCGATAGCAGAGATGTGATATCTCAATGCTTATACCAAACCTTAGACCCTTCCTATAACATGAGATGTGATATCCAACTCCTTCCCGTTCCAAACCTGAGACACTAACTATAGCATATGTGATATCCAAATCCTTCCCATTCCAAACATGAGACCCTTCCTATAGCAAGAAAGTAATATCCAACTCCTACCCATTCCAATCCTGAGACCCTTCCTATAGCAAGAGATGTGATATCCAAATCCTTCCCATTCCAATCCTGAGACCCTTCCTATAACATGAGATGTGATATCCAACTCCTTCCCATTCCAACCTGAGACACTTCCTATAGCATGAGAAGGGATATCCAACTCCTTCCCAATCCAATCCTGAGACCCTTCCGATAGCAGAGATGTGATATCTCAATGCTTATACCAAACCTGAGACCCTTCCTATGGCATGAGATGTGATATCCAACTCCTTGCCATTCAAATCCTGAGACCCTTCCTATAGCATGAGAAGGGATATCCAACTCCTTCCCAATCCAATCCTGAGACCCTTCCGATAGCAGAGACGTGATATCTCAATGCTTCTACCAAACCTGAGACCCTTCCTTTAGCATGAGATGTAATATCCAAATCCTTCACATTCCAATCCTGAGACCCTTCCTATAGCATGAGATGTGATATCTCAATGCTTCTAATACCAAACCTGAGACCCTTCCTATAACATGAGATGGGATATCCAACTCCTTCCCATTCCAATCCTGAGACCCTTCCGATAGCAGAGATGTGATATCTCAATGCTTATACCAAACCTGAGAACCTTCCTATGGCCTGAGATGTCATATACAACTCCTTCCCATTCCAATCCTGAGACCCTTCCTTTAGCATGAGATGTGATATCTCAATGCTTATACCAAATCTGAGACCCTTCCTATAGCATGAGATGTGATATCCAACTCCTTCCCGTTCCAAACCTGAGACACTAACTATAGCATATGTGATATCCAACTCCTTCCCATTCCAAACATGAGACCCTTCCTATAGCAAGAAAGTAATATCCAACTCCTACCCATTCCAATCCTGAGACCCTTCCTATAGCAAGAGATGTGATATCCAAATCCTTCCCATTCCAATCCTGAGACCCTTCCTATAACATGAGATGTGATATCCAACTCCTTCCCATTCCAACCTGAGACACTTCCTATAGCATGAGAAGGGATATCCAACTCCTTCCCAATCCAATCCTGAGACCCTTCCGATAGCAGAGATGTGATATCTCAATGCTTATACCAAACCTGAGACCCTTCCTATGGCATGAGATGTGATATCCAACTCCTTGCCATTCAAATCCTGAGACCCTTCCTATAGCATGAGATGTGATATCTCTATGCTTCTAATACCAAACCTGAGACCCTTCCTATAACATGAGATGGGATATCCAACTCCTTCCCATTCCAATCCTGAGACCCTTCCGATAGCAGAGATGTGATATCTCAATGCTTATACCAAACCTGAGAACCTTCCTATGGCCTGAGATGTCATATACAACTCCTTCCCATTCCAATCCTGAGACCCTTCCTTTAGCATGAGATGTGATATCTCAATGCTTATACCAAATCTGAGACCCTTCCTATAGCATGAGATGTGATATACAATTCCTTCCCATTCCAATCCTGAGACCCTTCCTATAGCATGAGATATGATATCTCAATGCTTATACCAAACCACCTGAGAGCCTACCTATAGCATGAGATGTGATATCCAAGTCCATCCCATTCCAATCCTTAGACCCTTCCTACAGCATGCGATGTGATATCTCAATGATTTTAATACCAAACCAGAGACTCTTCCTATAACATGAGATGGGATATCCAACTCCTTCCCATTCCAATCCTGAGCCGCTTCCGATAGCAGAGATGTGATATCTCAATGCTTATACCAAACCTGAGACCCTTCCTATAACATGAGATGTGATATCCAACTCCTTCCCGTTGCAAACCTGAGACACTAACTATAGCATATGTGATATCCAACTCCTTCCCATTCCAAACATGAGACCCCTCCTATAGCAAGAAAGTAATATCCAACTCCTACCCATTCCAATCCTGAGACCCTTCCTATAGCAAGAGATGTGATATCCAAATCCTTCCCATTCCAATCCTGAGACCCTTCCTATAACATGAATGAGATGTGATATCCAACTCCTTCCCATTCCAACCTGAGACACTTCCTATAGCATGAGAAGGGATATCCAACTCCTTCCCAATCCAAACCTGAGACCCTTCCGATAGCAGAGATGTGATATCTCAATGCTTATACCAAACCTGAGACCCTTCCTATGGCATGAGATGTGATATCCAACTCCTTCCCAATCCAATCCTGAGACCCTTCCGATAGCAGAGGCGTGATATCTCAATGCTTCTACCAAACCTGAGACCCTTCCTTTAGCATGAGATGTGATATCCAAATCCTTCACATTCCAATCCTGAGACCCTTCCTATAGCATGAGATGTGATATCTCAATGCTTCTAATACCAAACCTGAGATCCTTCCTATAACATGAGATGTGATATCCAATTCCTTCCCATTCCAAACCTGAGGCCCTTCCTATTGGATGAGATGTGATATCCAACTCCTTCCCATTCCAACCCTGAGACCCTTCCTATAGCATGAGATGTGATGTCTCAATGCTTCTAATACCAAACCTGAGATCCTTCCTATAACATGAGATGTGATATCCAACTCCTTCCATTCCAATCCTGAGACCCGTCCTATAGCATGAGATGTGATATCTCAATGCTTATACCAAACATGCGACCCTTCCTATAGCATGAGATGTGATATCCAATTGCTTCCCATTCCAATCCTGAGACCCTTCCTATAGCATGAGATGTGATATCTCAATGCTTCTAATACCAAACCTGAGATCCTTCCTCTAACATGAAATGTGATATCCAACTCCTTCCCTTTCCAAACCTAAGAGCCTATCTATAGCATGAGATGTGATATCCAAGTCCTTCCCATTCCAACCCTTAGACCCTTCCAACAGCATGCAATATGATATCTCAATGATTCTAATAACAAACCTGAGACCCGTCCTATAACATGAGATGGGATATCCAACTCCTTCCCATTCCAATCCTGAGACACTTCCGATAGCAGAGATGTGATATCTCAATGCTTATACCAAACCTGAGAACCTTCCTATGGCCTGAGATGTCATATACAACTCCTTCCCATTCCAATCCTTAGACCCTTCCTACAGCATGCGATGTGATATCTCAATGATTCTAATACCAAACCAGAGACTCTTCCTATAACATTAGATGGGATATCCAACTCCTTCCCATTCCAATCCTGAGCCGCTTCCGATAGCAGAGATGTGATATCTCAATGCTTATACCAAACCTGAGACCCTTCCTATAACATGAGATGTGATATCCAACTCCTTCCCGTTCCAAACCTGAGACACTAACTATAGCATATGTGATATCCAACTCCTTCCCATTCCAAACATGAGACCCTTCCAATAGCAAGAAAGTAATATCCAACTCCTACCGATTCCAATCCTGAGACCCTTCCTATAGCAAGGGATGTGATATCCAAATCCTTCCCATTCCAATCCTGAGACCCTTCCTATAACATGAGATGTGATATCCAACTCCTTCCCATTCCAACCTGAGACACTTCCTATAGCATGAGAAGGGATATCCAACTCCTTCCCAATCCAATCCTGAGACCCTTCCGATAGCAGAGATGTGATATCTCAATGCTTATAACAAACCTGAGACCCTTCCTATGGCATGAGATGTGATATCCAACTCCTTGCCATTCAAATCCTGAGACTCTTCCTATAGCATGAGAAGGGATATCCAACTCCTTCCCAATCCAATCCTGAGACCCTTCCGATAGCAGAGACGTGATATCTCAATGCTTCTACCAAACCTGAGACCCTTCCTTTAGCATGAGATGTGATATCCAAATCCTTCACATTCCAATCCTGAGACCCTTCCTATAGCATGAGATGTGATATCTCAATGCTTCTAATACCAAACCTGAGATCCTTCCTATAACATGAGATGTGATATCCAATTCCTTCCCATTCCAAACCTGAGACCCTTCCTATTGGATGAGATGTGATATCCAACTCCTTCCCATTCCAACCCTGAGACCCTTCCTATAGCATGAGATGTGATGTCTCAATGCTTCTAATACCAAACCTGAGATCCTTCCTTATAACATGAGATGTGATATCCAACTCCTTCCATTCCAATCCTGAGACCCGTCCTATAGCATGAGATGTGATATCTCAATGCTTATACCAAACCTGAGACCCTTCCTATAGCATATGTGATATCCAACTGCTTCCCATTCCAATCCTGAGACCCTTCCTATAGCATGAGATGTGATATCTCAATGCTTCTAATACCAAACCTGAGATCCTTCCTCTAACATGAAATGTGATATCCAATTCCTTCCCTTTCCAAACCTAAGAGCCTATCTATAGCATGAGATGTGATATCCAAGTCCTTCACATTCCAACCCTTAGACCCTTCCTACAGCATGCAATATGATATCTCAATGATTCTAATAACAAACCTGAGACCCGTCCTATAACATGAGATGGGATATCCAACTCCTTCCCATTCCAATCCTGAGACACTTCCGATAGCAGAGATGTGATATCTCAATGCTTATACCAAACCTGAGACCCTTCCTATAACATGAGATGTGATATCCAAATCCTTCCCGTTCCAAACCTGAGACCCTTCCTTTAGCATGAGATGTGATATCCAGCTCCTTCCCATTCCAATCCTGAGACACTTCCGATAGCATGAGATGTGATATCTCAATGCTTCTAATATCAAAACTGAGACCCTCCCTATAGCATGACATGTGATATCTAAGTCCTTCCCATTCCAATCCTGAGACCCTCCCTATAGCATGAGATGTGATATCCAACTCCTTCCCATTCCAATCCTGAGACCCTTCCTATAGCATGAGATATGATATCTCAATACTTCTAATACCAAACGTGAGATCCTTCCGATAACATGAGATGTGATATCCAAATCCTTCCCCTTCCAAACCTGAGACCCTCCCTTTAGCATGAGATGTGATATCCAACTCCTTCCTATTCCAATCCTGAGACTCTTCTGATAGCATGAGATGTGATATCTCAATGCTTCTAATACCAAACCTGAGATCCTTCCGATAGCATGAGATGTGATATCTCAATGCTTCTAATACCAAACCTGAGATCCTTCCTATAACATGAGATGTGATATCCAAATCCTTCCCCTTCCAAACCTGAGACCCTCCCTTTAGCATGAGATGTGATATCCAACTCCTTCCCATTCCAATCCTGAGACCCTTCCGATATCATGAGATGTGATATCTCAAAGCTTCTAATATCAAACTTGAGACCCTCCCTATAGCGTGAGATGTGATATCCAAGTCCTTCCCATTCCAATCCTGAGACCCTTCCTATAGCATGAGATGTGAAATCTCAATGCTTCTAATACCAAACCTGAGACTCTTCCTATAACATGAGATGGGAATATCCAACTCCTTCCCATTCCAATCCTGAGACCCTTCCAATAGCAGAGATGTGATATCTCAATGCTTATACCAAACCTGAGATCCTTCCTATAACATGAGATGTCCTGAGACACTTCCTATAGCATGAGATGTGATATCTCACTGCTTATACCAAACCTGAGACCCTTCCCATAGCATGAGATGTGATATCCAAGTCCTTCCCATTCCAATCCTGAGACACTTCCTATAGCATGAGATGTGATATCTCAATGCTTCTAATACCAAACCTGAGACTCTTCCTATAACATGAGATGGGGAATCCAACTCCTTCCCATTCCAATCCTGAGACCCTTTTGATAGCAGAGATGTGATATCTCAATGTTTATACCAAACCTGAGACCCTTCCTACGGCATGAGTTGTCATATTCAACTCCTTCCCATTCCAATCCTGAGACCCTTCCTATAGCATGAGATGTGATATCCAACTCCTTCCCATTCCAATCCTGAGACCCTTCCTATAGCATGAGATGTGATGTCTCAATGCTTCTAATACCAAACCTGATATCCTTCCTATAACATGAGATGTGATATCCAACTCCTTCCATTCCAATCCTGAGACCCTTCCTATAGCATGAGATGTGATATCTCAATGGTTCTACCAAACCTGAGACCCTTCCTATAGCATGAGATGTGATATCCAACTCCTTCCCATTCCAATCCTGAGACCCTTCCTATAGCCTGAGATGTGATATCTCAATGCCCCTAATACCAAACCTGAGATCCTTCCTCTAACATGAAATGTGATATCCAACTCCTTCACTTTCCAAACCTGAGAGCCTATCTATAGCATGAGATGTGAGATCTAAGTCCTTCCCATTCCAATCCTTAGACCCTTCCAACATCATGCGTTATGATATCTCAATGATTCTAATAAAAAACCTGAGACCCGTCCTATAACATGAGATGGGATATTCAACTCCTTCCCATTCCAATCCTGAGACATTTCCGATAGCAGAGATGTGATATCTCAATGTTTATACCAAACCTGAGACCCTTCCTATAACATGAGATGTGATATCCAACTCCTTCCCGTTCCAAACCTGAGACCCTTCCTTTAGCATGAGATGGATGGATGAGATATCCAGCTCCTTCCCATTCCAATCCTGAGACACTTCCGATAGCATGAGATGTGATATCTCAATGCTTCGAATATCAAAACCGAGACCCTCCCTATAGCATGATATGTGATATCTAAGTCCTTCCCATTCCAATCCTGAGAGCCTTCCTATAGCATGAGATGTGATACCTCAATGCTTCTACCAAACCTGAGACCCTTCCTTTAGCATGAGATGTGATTTCCAACTCCTTCCCATTCCAATCCTGAGACCCTTCCTATAGCATGAGATGTGATATCTCAATACTTCTAATACCAAACCTGAGATCCTTCCGATAACATGAGATGTGATATCTCAATACTTCTAATACCAAACCTGAGATCCATCCTATAACATGAGATGTGATATCCAAATCCTTCCCCTTCCAAACCTGAGACCCTCCCTTTAGCATGAGATGTGATATCTAACTCCTTCCCATTCCAATCCTGAGACCCTTCTGATAGCATAAGATATATCTCAATGCTTCTATACCAAACCTGAGATCCTTCCGATAGCATGAGATGTGATATCTCAATACTTCTAATACCAAACCTGAGATCCTTCCTATAACATGAGATGTGATATCCAAATCCTTATCTTCCAAACCTGAGACCCTTCCTTTACCATGAGATGTGATATCCAACTCCTTCCCATTCCAATCCTGAGACTCTTCTGATAGCATAAGATATGATATCTCAATGCTTCTATACCAAACCTGAGATCCTTCTGATAGCATGAGATGTGATATCTCAGTACTTCTAATACCAAACCTGAGATCCTACCTCTAACATGAAATGTGATATCCAACTCTTTCCCCTTGCAAACCTGAGAGCCTTCCTATAGCATGAGATGTGATATCCAAGTCCTTCCCATTCCAATCCTGAGACCCGTCCTATAACATGAGATGTGATATCCAACTCCTTCCCATTCCAACCTGAGACCCTTCCTATAGCATGATGGGATATCCAACTCCTTCCAAATCCAATCCTGATAACCTTCCGATAGCATGAGATGTGATATCCCAATGCTTCTACCAAACCTGAGACCCATACTATGGCATGAGATGTGATATCAAACTCCTTCCCATTCTAATCCTGAGACCCTTCCTATAGCTTGAGATGTGATATCCAACTCCTTCCCATTCCAATTCTGAGACCCTTCCTATACCATGAGACTTGATATCTCAATGCTTCTAATACCAAACCTGAGACCCGTCCTATAACATGAGATGTGATATCCAAATCCTTCCCCTTCCAAACCTTAGACCCTTCCTTTATCATGAGATGTGATATCCAACTCCTTCCCATTCCAAACTTGAGACCCTCCTTATAGCATGAGATGTGATATCCAAGTCCTTCCCATTCCAATCCTGAGACCCTTCCTATAGCATGAGATGTGATATCTCAATGCTTCTAATACCAAACCTGAGATCCTTCCTATAACATGAGATGGGAATATCCAATGTGATATCCAACTCCTTCCCATTCCAATCCTGAGACCCTTCCTATAGCATGAGATGTGATATCCAACTCCTTCCCATTCCAATCCTGAGACCCTTCCTATAGCCTGAGATGTGATATCTCAATGTTTATACCAAACCTGAGACCCTTCCTATAACATGAGATGTGATATCCAACTCCTTCCCGTTCCAAACCTGAGACCCTTCCTTTAGCATGAGATGTGATATCCAGCTCCTTCCCATTCCAATCCTGAGACACTTCTGTGATATCTCAATGCTTCTAATATCTAAACTGAGACCCTCCCTATAGCATGATATTTGATATCTAAGTCCTTCCCATTCCAATCCTGAGACCCTTCCTATAGCATGAGATGTGATATCTCAATGCTTATCCTTGATTCCTGTAGTAAATTGATTTCCTTTGCAGGCCGACTCCTGTCACGAATGCCTTGTCTGCATGCATTCTCTCCTGGCCATTCTCTCACCGTGGCTATTTGCCTACCCCCTTCCGCTCTCAGTGGATGGACTTCTCCGTCCTAGCCTCCTACCACTCAACTCCGCCTACTTGGAGAATTCAACATGAACCTGTATGCTTCCTGACCTGGACTTTTACGAGATCTGCAACTCTTCATGTCGCTGGCCCTACACACTGCAGGGAATACTCAGGATTTTCTGATCTCAGACCTCCCCCTCTGTAACCCTCTCAACAATCCTCTCCCGTGGTAATCAAGTTCTCATCTTCAAAGAAGGCTAACTGCCAGCTGTTCCTCCTCAGAGGAGTTCTCCCTTTCTGTCCCTGCTCCCTGCACCGTTTCGCGTTGCAAACACTCGCTTCCCTGCTCTCTTGTTTAGACGCTTTTCCTTCTCAGAGGCCTTCTTGCTTTCTGCCCTTTTCGCGTTGCAAGTACTCGCTTCCCAGCTCTCTGGTTTAGACGCGTGTTCCCTGCCTTCTCTCCTCTTCCCGCTGCCTTCAAATCAAAAAATGAGCTCCAAAAGATACACAGTGCTCAGAATGCTCTATAACACCCATTATTCAACATATAGCCGTAACCCGCTAGACGTATTGATACGTGCTGTAAACTAGCAAAAACAGCTAGAAAATGTACTTTCCTCGCGTTTTTGTAAATGCTAATTCTGATGGGTTCCCATGTATACTGTCCGTGCGTTTGTTGTCGAATGCTGAAGTTTTTAACCACTGTTCTCCCATACAAAGGGGGGGGGTCAACGTCTACTGCTGTTCATAGGCTGAATGTATACGGCTTAAATCTTCAAGGCATTATCAGCTTTCCTGAATGTTTTGGAACGTGTATTTGCCATCTGTTAATGCAGTCGCCCTGTGTTCATAGTCCCTTCTACTTTACAGGCTGCACTCCCCTGGTGATCACATTCTCCTCTCCAGAGCAGACTGACTACCAGCTGCTCCTCCTCATAGGCGTTCATCCTTTCTGTCCCTGCTCCCTGCACCGTTTCGCGTTGCATGTACTCGCTTCCCAGCTCTCTGGTTTAGATGCGTGTTCCCTGCCTTCTCTCCTCTTCCTACAGCCTTCCAATGAGCTCCACAAGATACAGTGTTCAGAATGCTTTATAACACCCATTATTCAACATATAGCTGTAACCCGCTAGACGTATTGAAACGTGCTAAAAACGAGAAGAAACAGCTAGAACATGTACTTTCCTCGCGTTTTGGTAAATGCGAATTCTGGTGGATTCCCATTTTGTACTCTGTTCGTGCGTTTGTTCAGTCGAATCCTGGTCTTTTGAACCACTCTTCTCCCATACAAGGGAGGGTCAAAATGTGTTGTTGACAGGCTGAATTTATACTGCTGAAATGCTCGCTTCCCTGCTCTCTGGTTTAGACGTGTGTACCCTGCATTTACCAAAACGCGAGGGAAGTACATTTTCTAGCTGTTTTTGCTAGTTTTTAGCACGTTTCAATACGTCTATCGGGTTACAGCTATATGTTGAATAATGGGTGTTATAAAGCATTCTGAACACTGTATCTTGTGGAGCAAATTGGAAGGCTGTAGCAAGAGGAGAGAAGGCAGGGAACACGCATCTCAACCAGAGAGCTGGGAAGCGAGTACATGCAACGCGAAACGGTGCAGGGAGCAGGGACAGAAAGGATGAACACCTATGAGGAGGAGCAGCTGGTATATAGCCTGCATAGGAGAGAAGAATGTGATCACTAGGGGAGTGCAGCCTGTAAACTAGAAGGAACGATGAACAAAGGGCGACTGCATTAACATGGCAAATACACGTTCCAAAACAGTCAGGAAAGCTGATAATGCCTTGAAGATTTCAGCCGTGTACATTCAGCCTGTGAACAGCAGATGTTGACCCCCCCCCTCCCTAGTATGGGAGAACAGTGGTTAAAAACGTCAGGATTCGACACAAACGCACGGACACAGTACATACAACATGGGAACCCACCAGAATTCGCATTTACAAAAACGCGAGGGAAGTACATTTTCTAGCTATTTTTGCTAGTTTTTAGCACGTTTCAATACGTCTAGCGGGTTACAGCTATATGTTGAATAATGGGGTTATAAAGCATTCTGAACACTATCTAGTGGAGCTCATTGGAAGGCTGTAGGAAGAGGAGAGAAGGCAGGGAACACGCATCTAAACCAGAGAGCAGGGAAGCGAGCATTTCAGCAGTATAAATTCAGCCTGTGAACAACACATTGTGACCCTCCTTTGTATGGGAGAAGAGTGGTTCAAAAGACCAGGATTCGACTGAACAAACGCACGAACAGAGTACAAAATGGGAATCCACCAGAATTCGCATTTACCAAAACGCGAGAAAAGTACATTTTCGAGCTGTTTCTGCTCGTTTTTTAGCACGTTTCAATACGTCTAGCGGATTACAGCTATATGTTGAATAATGGGGTTATAAAGCATTCTGAACACTATCTTGTGGAGCTCATTGGAAGGCTGTAGGAAGATGAGAGAATGCAGGGAACACGCATCTAAACCAGAGAGCTGGGAAGCGAGTACATGCAACGCGGAACGGTGCAGGGAGCAGGGACAGAAAGGATGAACGCCTATGAGGAGGAGCAGCTGGTAGTCAGCCTGCTCTGGAGAGGAGAATGTGATCACCAGGGGAGAGCAGCCTGTGAAGTAGAAGGGACGATGAACACAGGGCGACTGCATTAACAGATGGCAAATACACGTTCCAAAACAGTCAAGAAAGCTGATAATGCCTTGAAGATTTCAGCCGTATACATTCAGCCTGTGAACAGCAGTAGACGTTGACCCCCCCTTGTATGGGAGAACAGTGGTTAAAAACTTCAGGATTCGACAACAAACGCACGGACAGTACATACATGGGAACCCATCAGAATTAGCATTTACAAAAACGCGAGGAAAGTACATTTTCTAGCTGTTTTTGCTAGTTTACAGCACGTTTCAATACGTATAGCGGGTTACGGCTATATGTTGAATAATGGGTGTTATAGAGCATTCTGAGCACTGTGTATCTTTTGGAGCTCATTTTTTGATTTGAAGGCAGCGGGAAGAGGAGAGAAGGCAGGGAACACGCGTCTAAACCAGAGAGCTGGGAAGCGAGTACTTGCAACGCGAAAAGGGCAGAAAGGAAGAAGGCCCTGAGAAGGAAAAGCGTCTAAGCCAGAGAGCAGGAAAGCGTGTGTTTGCAACGCGAAACTGTGCAGCGAGCAGGGACAGAAAGGGAGAACTCCTCTGAGGAGGAATAGCTGGCAGTTAGCCTTCTTTGGAGATGAGAACTTGATCACCACGGGAGAGGATTGTTGAGAGGGTTACAGAGGGGGAGGTCTGAGATCAGAAAATCCTGAGTATTCCCTGCAGTGTGTAGGGCCAGCGACATGAAGAGTTGCAGATCTCGTAAAAGTCCAGGTCAGGAAGCATACAGGTTCATGTTGAATTCTCCAAGTAGGCGGAGTTGAGTGGTAGGAGGCTAGGATGGAGAAGTCCATCCACTGAGAGAGGAAGGGGGTAGGCAAATAGCCACGGTGAGCGAATGGCCAGGAGAGAATGCATGCAGACAAGGCATTCGTGACAGGAGTCGGCCTGCAAAGGAAATCAATTTACTACAGGAATCAAGGATAAGCATTGAGATAGCACATCTCATGCTATAGGGTCTCAGGATTGGAATGGGAAGGATTTAGATATCACATATGCTATAGGGAGGGTCTCAGTTTTGATATTAGAAGCATTAAGATATCACATCTCATGCTATCGGAAGTGTCTCAGGATTGGAATGGGAAGGAGCTGGATATCACATCTCATGCTAAAGGAAGGGTCTCAGGTTTGGAACGGGAAGGAGTTGGATATCACATCTCATGTTATAGGAAGGGTCTCAGGTTTGGTATAAACATTGAGATATCACATCTCTGCTATCGGAAGTGTCTCAGGATTGGAATGGGAAGGAGTTGGATATCCCATCTCATGTTATAGGACGGGTCTCAGGTTTTTTATTAGAATCATTGAGATATCATATTGCATGCTGTAGGAAGGGGCTAAGGATTGGAATGCGAAGGACTTGGATATCACATCTCATGCTATAGATAGGCTCTCAGGTTTGGAAAGTGAAGGAGTTGGATATCACATTTCATGTTAGAGGAAGGATCTCAGGTTTGGTATTAGAGGCATTGAGATATCACATCTCAGGCTATAGGAAGGGTCTCAGGATTGGAATGGGAAGGAGTTGGATATCACATCTCATGCTATAGGAAGGGTCTCAGGTTTGGTATAAGCATTGAGATATCACATCTCATGCTATAGGAAGGGTCTCAGGATTGGAATGGAAGGAGTTGGATATCACATCTCATGTTATAGGAAGGATCTCATGTTTGGTATTAGAAGCATTGAGACCACATCTCATGCTATAGGAAGGGTCTCAGGATTGGAATGGGAAGGAGTTGGATATCAAATCTCATGCTATAGGAAGGGTCTCAGGATTGGAATGGGAAGGAGTTGAATATGACATCTCATGCCGTAGGAAGGGTCTCAGGTTTGGTATAAACATTGAGATATCACATCTCTGCTATCAAAAGGGTCTCAGGATTGGAATTGGAAGGAGTTGGATATCCCATCTCTTGTTATAGGAAGAGTCTCAGGTTTGGTATTAGAAGCATTGAGATATCACATCTCATGCTATAGGAAGTGTCTCAGGATTGGAATGGGAAGGACTTGGATATCACATCTCATGCTATAGGTAGGGTCTCAAGTTTGACATTAGAAGCATTGAGATATCACATCTCATGCTATAGGAAGGGTCTGAGGATTGGAATGGGAAGGAGTTGGATATCACATCTCCTGCTATGGGGAGGGTCTCAGGTTTGGTATAAGCAGTGAGATATCACATCTCATGCTATAGGAAGTGTCTCAGGATTGGAATGGGAAGGAGTTGGATATCACATCTCATGTTATAGGAAGGATCTCAGGTGTGGTATAAGCATTGAGATATCACATCTCTGCTATCGGAAGGGTCTCAAGATTGGAATGGGAAGGAGTTGGATATTCCCATCTCATGTTATAGGAAGGGTCTCAGGTTTGGTATTAGAAGCATTGAGATATCACATCTCATGCTATAGGAAGGGTCTCAGGATTGGAATGGGAAGGACTTGGATATCACATCTCATGCTATAGGGAGGGTCTCAAGTTTGATATTAGAAGCTTTGAGATATCACATCTCATGATATCGGAAGGGTCTCAGGATTGGAATGGGAAGGAGTTGGATATCACATCTCATGATAAAGGAAGGGTCTCAGGATTGGAATGGGAAGGACTTGGATATCACATCTCATGCTATAGGGAGGGTCTCAAGTTTGATATTAGAAGCTTTGAGATATCACATCTCATGATATCGGAAGGGTCTCAGGATTGGAATGGGAAGGAGTTGGATATCACATCTCATGATAAAGGAAGGGTCTAAGGTTTGGAAGGGGAAGGATTTGGATATCACATCTCATGTTATATTACGGGTCTCAGGTTTGGTATTAGAAGCATTGAGATATCAAGTCTCATAGTATAGGAAGGGTCTCAGAATTGGAATGGGAAGGAGTTGGATATCCCATCTCATGTTATAGGAAGAGACTCTGGTTTGGTATTAGAATCATTGAGATATCACATCGCATGCTGTAGGAAGGGTCTAAGGATTGGAATGGGATGGACTTGGATATCACATCTCATGCTATAGGTAGGCTCTCAGGTTTGGTATAAGCATTGAGATATCACATCTCATGCTATAGGAAGGGTCTCAGTATTGGAATGGGAAGGACTTGGATATCACATCTCATGCTATAGGAAGGCTCTCAGGTTTGGAAGGGGAAAGAGTTGGATATCTCATTTCATGTTAGAGGTAGGATCTCAGGTTTGGTATTAGAGGCATTGAGATATCACATCTCTTGCTATCAGAAGGGTCTCAGGAATGGAATGGGAAGGAGTTAGATATCACATCTCATGCTAAAGGGAGGGTCTCAGGTTTGGAAGGGGAAGGATTTGGATATCACATCTCATGTTATAGGAAGGATCTCAGGTTTGGTATTAGAGGCATTGAGATATCACATCTCTTGCTATCAGAAGGGTCTCAGGAATGGAATGGGAAGGAGTTAGATATCACATCTCATGCTAAAGGGAGGGTCTCAGGTTTGGAAGGGGAAGGATTTGGATATCACATCTCATGTTATAGGAAGGATCTCAGGTTTGGTATTAGAAGCATTGAGATATCACATCTCATGCTATCGGAAGGATCTCAGGTTTGGTATTAGAAGCATTGAGATATCACATCTCATGCTATCAGAAGAGTCTCAGGATTGGAATAGGAAGGAGTTGGATATCACATTTCATGCTAAAGGGAGGGTCTCAGGTTTGGAATGGGAAGGATTTGGATATCACATCTCAAGCTGTAGGAAGGGTCTCAGTATTGGAATGGGAAGGACTTGGATATCACATCTCATGCTATAGGAAGGCTCTCAGGTTTGGAAGGGGAAAGAGTTGGATATCTCATTTCATGTTAGAGGTAGGATCTCAGGTTTGGTATTAGAGGCATTGAGATATCACATCTCTTGCTATCAGAAGGGTCTCAGGAATGGAATGGGAAGGAGTTAGATATCACATCTCATGCTAAAGGGAGGGTCTCAGGTTTGGAAGGGGAAGGATTTGGATATCACATCTCATGTTATAGGAAGGATCTCAGGTTTGGTATTAGAAGCATTGAGATATCACATCTCATGCTATCGGAAGGATCTCAGGTTTGGTATTAGAAGCATTGAGATATCACATCTCATGCTATCAGAAGAGTCTCAGGATTGGAATAGGAAGGAGTTGGATATCACATTTCATGCTAAAGGGAGGGTCTCAGGTTTGGAAGGGGAAGGATTTGGATATCACATCTCATGTTATCGGAAGGATCTCACGTTTGGTATTAGAAGTATTGAGATATCATATCTCATGCTATAGGAAGGGTCTCAGGATTGGAATGGGAAGGAGTTGGATATCACATCTCATGCTATAGGGAGGGTCTCAGGATTGGAATGGGAAGGACTTAGATATCACATATGCTATAGGGAGGGTCTCAGTTTTGATATTAGAAGCATTGAGATATCACATCTCATGCTATCGGAAGTGTCTCAGGATTGGAATGGGAAGGAGCTGGATATCACATATCATGCTAAAGGAAGGGTCTCAGGTTTGGAACGGGAAGGATTTGGATATCACATCTCATGTTATAGGAAGGGTCTCAGGTTTGGTATAAGCATTGAGATATCACATCTCTGCTATCGGAAGTGTCTCAGGATTGGAATGGGAAGGAGTTGGATATCCCATCTCATGTTATAGGACGGGTCTCAGGTTTGTTATTAGAATCATTGAGATATCATATTGCATGCTGTAGGAAGGGTCTAAGGGTTGGAATGTGAAGGACTTGGATATCACATCTCATGCTATAGATAGGCTCTTAGGTTTGGAAAGGGAAGGAGTTGGATATCACATTTCATGTTAGAGGAAGGATCTCAGGTTTGGTATTAGAAGCATTGAGATATCACATCTCATGCTATAGGAAGGGTCTCAGGATTGGAATGGGAAGCAGTTGGATATCACATCTCATGCTATAGGAAGGGTCTCAGGTTTGGTATAAGCATTGAGATATCACATCTCATGCTATAGGACGGGTCTCAGGATTGGAATGGAAGGAGTTGGATATCACATCTCATGTTATAGGAAGGATCTCAGGTTTGGTATTAGACGCATTGAGACATCACATCTCATGCTATAGGAAGGGTCTCAGGGTTGGAATGGGAAGGAGTTGGATATCACATCTCATCCAATAGGAAGGGTCTCAGGTTTGGAATGGGAAGGAATTGGATATCACATCTCATGTTATAGGAAGGATCTCAGGTTTGGTATTAGAAGCATTGAGATATCACATCTCAGGCAATAGGAAGGGTCTCAGGATTGGAATGTGAAGGATTTGGATATCACATCTCATGCTAAAGGAAGGGTCTCAGGTTTGGTAGAAGCATTGAGATATCACGTCGCTGCTATCGGAAGGGTCTCAGGATTGGATTGGGAAGGAGTTGGATATCCCTTCTCATGCTATAGGAAGGGTCTCAGGATTTGAATGGCAAGGAGTTGGATATCACATCTCATGCCATAGGAAGGGTCTCAGGTTTGGTATAAGCATTGAGATATCAGATCTCTGCTATCGGAAGGGTCTCAGGATTGGATTGGGAAGGAGTTGGATATCCCTTCTCATGCTTTAGGAAGTGTCTCAGGTTGGAATGGGAAGGAGTTGGATATCACATCTCATGTTATAGGAAGGGTCTCAGGATTGGAATGGGAAGGATTTGGATATCACATCTCTTGCTATAGGAAGGGTCTCAGGATTGGAATGGGTAGGAGTTGGATATTACTTTCTTGCTATAGGAAGTGTCTCATGTTTGGAATGGGAAGGAGTTGGATATCACATATGCTATAGTTAGTGTCTCAGGTTTGGAACGGGAAGGAGTTGGATATCTCATCTCATGTTATAGGAAGGGTCTCAGGTTTGGTATAAGCATTGAGATATCACATCTCTGCTATCGGAAGCGGCTCAGGATTGGAATGGGAAGGAGTTGGATATCCCATCTCATGTTATAGGAAGAGTCTCTGGTTTGGTATTAGAATCATTGAGATATCACATCGCATGCTGTAGGAAGGGTCTAAGGATTGGAATGGGATGGACTTGGATATCACATCTCATGTTATAGGTAGGCTCTCAGGTTTGGTATAAGCATTGAGATATCACATCTCATGCTATAGGGAGGGTCTCAGGATTGGAATGGGAAGGAATTGGATATCACATCTCATGCTATAGGAAGGGTCTCAGATTTGGTATAAGCATTGAGATATCACATCTCATGCTAAAGGAAGGGTCTCAGGATTGGAATGGGAAGGAGTTGTATATGACATCTCAGGCCATGACATCTCAGGCCATAGGAAGGTTCTCAGGTTTGGTATAAGCGTTGAGATATCATATTGCATGCTGTAGGAAGGGTCTAAGGATTGGAATGGGAAGGACCTGGATATCACATCTCATGCTATAGAACGGCTCTCAGGTTTGGAAAGGGAAGGAGTTGGATATCACATCTCATGTTATAGGATGGATCTCAGGTTTGGTATTAGAAGTATTGAGATATCACATCTCATGTTATCGGAAGGATCTCAGGTTTGGTATTAGAAGTATTGAGATATCACATCTCATGCTATAGGAAGGGTCTCAGGATTGGAATGGGAAGGAGTTGGATATCACATCTCATGCTAAAGGAAGGGTCTCAGGTTTGGTAGAAGCATTGAGATATCACATCTCATGCTATAGGAAGGGTCTCAGGATTGGAATGGGAAGGACTTAGATATCACATATCATGCTATAGGGAGGGTCTCAGTTTTGATATTAGAAGCATTGAGATATCACATCTCATGCTATCGGAAGTGTCTCAGGATTGGAATGGGAAGGAGCTGGATATCACATCTCATGCTAAAGGAAGGGTCTCAGGATTGGAATGGGAAGGAGTTGAATATGACATCTCATGCCGTAGGAAGGGTCTCAGGTTTGGAATAAACATTGAGATATCACATCTCTGCTATCAAAAGGGTCTCAGGATTGGAATGGGAAGGAGTTGGATATCCCATCTCATGTTATAGGAAGAGTCTCAGGTTTGGTATAAACATTGAGATATCACATCTCTGCTATCGGAAGTGTCTCAGGATTGGAATGGGAAGGAGTTGGATATCCCATCTCATGTTATAGGACGGGTCTCAGGTTTGTTATTGGAATCATTGAGATATCATATTGCATGCTGTAGGAAGGGTCTAAGGGTTGGAATGTGCAGGACTTGGATATCACATCTCATGCTATAGATAGGCTCTTAGGTTTGGAAAGGGAAGGAGTTGGATCTCACATTTCATGTTAGAGGAAGGATCTCAGGTTTGGTATTAGAAGCATTGAGATATCACATCTCATGCTATAGGAAGGGTCTCAGGATTGGAATGGGAAGGAGTTGGATATCACATCTCATGCTATAGGAAGGGTCTCAGGTTTGGTATAAGCATTGAGATATCACATCTCATGCTATAGGAAGGGTCTCAGGATTGGAATGGAAGGAGTTGGATATCACATCTCATGTTATAGGAAGGATCTCAGGTTTGGTATTAGAAGCATTGAGACATCACATCTCATGCTATAGGAAGGGTCTCAGGATTGGAATGGGAAGGAGTTGGATATCAAATCTCATGCTATAGGAAGGGTCTCAGGATTGGAATGGGAAGGAGTTGAATATGACATCTCATGCCGTAGGAAGGGTCTCAGGTTTGGTATAAACATTGAGATATCACATCTCTGCTATCAAAAGGGTCTCAGGATTGGAATGGGAAGGAGTTGGATATCCCATCTCATGTTATAGGAAGAGTCTCAAGTTTGGTATTAGAAGCATTGAGATATCAAATCTCATGCTATAGGAAGTGTCTTAGGATTGGAATGGGAAGGACTTGGAATCACATCTCATGCTATAGGTAGGGTCTCAAGTTTGACATTAGAAGCATTGAGATATCACATCTCATGCTATAGGAAGGGTCTGAGGATTGGAATGGGAAGGAGTTGGATATCACATCTCCTGCTATGGGAAGGGTCTCAGGTTTGGTATAAGCAGTGAGATATCACATCTCATGCTATAGGAAGTGTCTCAGGATTGGAATGGGAAGGAGTTGGATATCACATCTCATGTTATAGGAAGGATCTCAGGTTTGGTATAAGCATTGCGATATCACATCTCTGCTATCGGAAGGGTCTCAAGATTGGAATGGGAAGGAGTTGGATATTCCCATCTCATGTTATAGGAAGGGTCTCAGGTTTGGTATTAGAAGCATTGAGATATCACATCTCATGCTATAGGAAGGGTCTCAGGATTGGAATGGGAAGGACTTGGATATCACATCTCATGCTATAGGGAGGGTCTCAAGTTTGATATTAGAAGCTTTGAGATATCACATCTCATGATATCGGAAGGGTCTCAGGATTGGAGTGGGAAGGAGTTGGATATCACATCTCATGCTATAGGAAGGGTTTTAGGTTTGGTATAAGCATTGAGATATGACATCTCATGCTATAGGAAGGGTCTCAGGATTGGAATGGGAAGGATCTGTATATGACATCTCATGCCATAGGAAGGGTCTCAGGTTTGGTATTAGAAGCATTGAGATATCACATCTCATGCTATAGGAAGTGTCTCAGGATTGGAATGGGAAGGACTTGGATATCACATCTCATGCTATAGGAAGGGTCTCAGGTTTGGTATAAGCAGTGAGATATCACATCTCATGCTATAGGAAGTGTCTCAGGATTGGAATGGGAAGGAGTTGGATATCACATCTCATGTTATAGGAAGGATCTCAGGTTTGGTATAAGCATTGAGATATCACATGTTTGCTATCGGAAGGGTCTCAGGATTATAATGGGAAGGAGTTGGATATTCCCATCTCATGTTATAGGAAGGGTCTCAGGTTTGGTATTAGAAGCATTGAGACATCACATCTCATGCTATAGGAAGGGTCTCAGGATTGGAATGGGAAGGACTTGGATATCACATCTCATGCTATAGGGAGGGTCTCGAGTTTGATATTAGAAGCATTGAGATATCACATCTCATGATATCGGAAGGGTCTCAGGATTGGAATGGGAAGGAGTTGGATATCACATCTCATGATAAAGGAAGGGTCTAAGGTTTGGAAGGGGAAGGATTTGGATATCACATCTCATGTTATAGGACAGGTCTCAGGTTTGGTATTAGAAGCATTGAGATATCAAGTCTCATGGTATAGGAAGGGTCTCAGAATTGGAATGGGAAGGAGTTGGATATCACATCTCAAGCTATAGGAAGGGTCTCAGGATTTCAGGATTAGAATGGGAAGGAGTTTGATATCACATCTCATGCCATAGTATGGGTCTCAGGTTTGGAATAAGCATTGGGATATCAAATCTCATGCTATCGGAAGGGTATCAGGATTGGAATTCCAAGGAGTTGGATATCCCATCTCATGCTATAGGAAGGGTCTCAGGTTGGAATGGGAAGGAGTTGGATATCACATCTCATGCTAAAGGGAGGGTCTCAGGTTTGGAAGGGGAAGGATTTGGATATCACATCTCATGTTATAGGAAGGATCTCAGGTTTGGTATAAGAAGCATTGAGATATCACATCTCATGCTATCGGAAGAATCTCAGATTTGGTATTAGAGGCATTGAGATATCACATCTCATGCTATCATAAGGGTCTCAGGATTGGAATGGGAAGGAGTTGGAGATCACATCTCATGCTATAGGAAGGGTCTCAGGTTTGGAATGGGAAGGAGTTGGATATCACATCTCATGTTATAGGAAGAGTCTCAGGTTTGGTATAAGCATTGAGATATCAAATCTCTGCAATCGGAAGTGTCTCAGGATTGGGATGGGAAGGAGTTGGATATCACATCTCATGCTATAGGAAGGGTCTCAGGTTTGGAACGGGAAGGAGTTGGATATCCCATCTCATGTTATAGGACTGGTCTCAGGTTTGGTATTAGAAGCATTGAGATATCACATCTCTGCTATCGGAAGTGTCTCAGGATTGGAATGGGAAGGAGTTGGATATCACATCTCATGTTATAGGACGGGTCTCAGGTTTGTTATTAGAATCATTGAGATATCATATTGCATGCTGTAGGAAGGGTCTAAGGATTGGAATGGGAAGGACTTGGATATCACATCTCATGCTATAGGTAGGCTCTCAGGTTTGGAAAGGGAAGGAGTTGGATATCACATTTAATGTTAGAGGAAGGATCTCAGGTTTGATATTAGAGCCATTGGATATCACATCTCATGCTATAGGAATGGTCTCAGAATTGGAATGGGAAGGAGTTGGATATCACATCTCATGCTATAGGAAGGGTTTTAGGTTTGGTATAAGCATTGAGATATCACATCTCATGCTATAGGAAGGGTCTCAGGATTGGAATGGGAAGGATCTGTATATGACATCTCATGCCATAGGAAGGGTCTCAGGTTTGGTATAAGCATTGAGATATCACATCTCTGCTTTCGGAAGGGTCTCAGGATTGGAATGGGAAGGAGTTGGATATTCCCATCTCATGTTATAGGAAGGGTCTCAGGTTTGGTATTAGAAGCATTGAGACATCACATCTCATGCTATAGGAAGGGTCTCAGGATTGGAATGGGAAGGACTTGGATATCACATCTCATGCTATAGGGAGGGTCTCGAGTTTGATATTAGAAGCATTGAGATATCACATCTCATGATATCGGAAGGGTCTCAGGATTGGAATGGGAAGGAGTTGGATATCACATCTCATGATAAAGGAAGGGTCTAAGGTTTGGAAGGGGAAGGATTTGGATATCACATCTCATGTTATAGGACGGGTCTCAGGTTTGGTATTAGAAGCATTGAGATATCAAGTCTCATGGTATAGGAAGGGTCTCAGAATTGGAATGGGAAGGAGTTGGATATCACATCTCAAGCTATAGGAAGGGTCTCAGGATTGGAATGGGAAGGAGTTTGATATCACATCTCATGCCATAGTATGGGTCTCAGGTTTGGTATAAGCATTGGGATATCAAATCTCATGCTATCGGAAGGGTATCAGGATTGCAATTCCAAGGAGTTGGATATCCCATCTCATGCTATAGGAAGGGTCTCAGGTTGGAATGGGAAGGAGTTGGATATCACATCTCATGCTAAAGGGAGGGTCTCAGGTTTGGAAGGGGAAGGATTTGGATATCACATCTCATGTTATAGGAAGGATCTCAGGTTTGGTATAAGAAGCATTGAGATATCACATCTCATGCTATCGGAAGAATCTCAGATTTGGTATTAGAGGCATTGAGATATCACATCTCATGCTATCATAAGGGTCTCAGGATTGGAATGGGAAGGAGTTGGATATCACATCTCATGCTATAGGAAGGGTCTCAGGTTTGGAACGGGAAGGAGTTGGATATCACATCTCATGTTATAGGAAGAGTCTCAGGTTTGGTATAAGCATTGAGATATCAAATCTCTGCAATCGGAAGTGTCTCAGGATTGGGATGGGAAGGAGTTGGATATCACATCTCATGCTATAGGAAGCGTCTCAGGTTTGGAACGGGAAGGAGTTGGATATCCCATCTCATGTTATAGGACTGGTCTCAGGTTTGGTATTAGAAGCATTGAGATATCACATCTCTGCTATCGGAAGTGTCTCAGGATTGGAATGGGAAGGAGTTGGATATCACATCTCATGTTATAGGACGGGTCTCAGGTTTGTTATTAGAATCATTGAGATATCATATTGCATGCTGTAGGAAGGGTCTAAGGATTGGAATGGAAGGACTTGGATATCACATCTCATGCTATAGGTAGGCTCTCAGGTTTGGAAAGGGAAGGAGTTGGATATCACATTTAATGTTAGAGGAAGGATCTCAGGTTTGATATTAGAGCCATTGGATATCACATCTCATGCTAGGAAGGGTCTCAGGATTGGAATGGGAAGGAGTTGGATATCACATCTCATGCTATAGGAAGGGTTTTAGGTTTGGTATAAGCATTGAGATATGACATCTCATGCTATAGGAAGGGTCTCAGGATTGGAATGGGAAGGATCTGTATATGACATCTCATGCCATAGGAAGGGTCTCAGGTTTGGTATTAGAAGCATTGAGATATCACATCTCATGCTATAGGAAGTGTCTCAGGATTGGAATGGGAAGGACTTGGATATCACATCTCATGCTATAGGAAGGGTCTCAGGTTTGGTATAAGCAGTGAGATATCACATCTCATGCTATAGGAAGTGTCTCAGGATTGGAATGGGAAGGAGTTGGATATCACATCTCATGTTATAGGAAGGATCTCAGGTTTGGTATAAGCATTGAGATATCACATGTTTGCTATCGGAAGGGTCTCAGGATTATAATGGGAAGGAGTTGGATATTCCCATCTCATGTTATAGGAAGGGTCTCAGGTTTGGTATTAGAAGCATTGAGACATCACATCTCATGCTATAGGAAGGGTCTCAGGATTGGAATGGGAAGGACTTGGATATCACATCTCATGCTATAGGGAGGGTCTCGAGTTTGATATTAGAAGCATTGAGATATCACATCTCATGATATCGGAAGGGTCTCAGGATTGGAATGGGAAGGAGTTGGATATCACATCTCATGATAAAGGAAGGGTCTAAGGTTTGGAAGGGGAAGGATTTGGATATCACATCTCATGTTATAGGACAGGTCTCAGGTTTGGTATTAGAAGCATTGAGATATCAAGTCTCATGGTATAGGAAGGGTCTCAGAATTGGAATGGGAAGGAGTTGGATATCACATCTCAAGCTATAGGAAGGGTCTCAGGATTTCAGGATTAGAATGGGAAGGAGTTTGATATCACATCTCATGCCATAGTATGGGTCTCAGGTTTGGAATAAGCATTGGGATATCAAATCTCATGCTATCGGAAGGGTATCAGGATTGGAATTCCAAGGAGTTGGATATCCCATCTCATGCTATAGGAAGGGTCTCAGGTTGGAATGGGAAGGAGTTGGATATCACATCTCATGCTAAAGGGAGGGTCTCAGGTTTGGAAGGGGAAGGATTTGGATATCACATCTCATGTTATAGGAAGGATCTCAGGTTTGGTATAAGAAGCATTGAGATATCACATCTCATGCTATCGGAAGAATCTCAGATTTGGTATTAGAGGCATTGAGATATCACATCTCATGCTATCATAAGGGTCTCAGGATTGGAATGGGAAGGAGTTGGAGATCACATCTCATGCTATAGGAAGGGTCTCAGGTTTGGAATGGGAAGGAGTTGGATATCACATCTCATGTTATAGGAAGAGTCTCAGGTTTGGTATAAGCATTGAGATATCAAATCTCTGCAATCGGAAGTGTCTCAGGATTGGGATGGGAAGGAGTTGGATATCACATCTCATGCCATAGGAAGGGTCTCAGGTTTGGTATAAGCATTGAGATATCACATCTCTGCTTTCGGAAGGGTCTCAGGATTGGAATGGGAAGGAGTTGGATATTCCCATCTCATGTTATAGGAAGGGTCTCAGGTTTGGTATTAGAAGCATTGAGACATCACATCTCATGCTATAGGAAGGGTCTCAGGATTGGAATGGGAAGGACTTGGATATCACATCTCATGCTATAGGGAGGGTCTCGAGTTTGATATTAGAAGCATTGAGATATCACATCTCATGATATCGGAAGGGTCTCAGGATTGGAATGGGAAGGAGTTGGATATCACATCTCATGATAAAGGAAGGGTCTAAGGTTTGGAAGGGGAAGGATTTGGATATCACATCTCATGTTATAGGACGGGTCTCAGGTTTGGTATTAGAAGCATTGAGATATCAAGTCTCATGGTATAGGAAGGGTCTCAGAATTGGAATGGGAAGGAGTTGGATATCACATCTCAAGCTATAGGAAGGGTCTCAGGATTGGAATGGGAAGGAGTTTGATATCACATCTCATGCCATAGTATGGGTCTCAGGTTTGGTATAAGCATTGGGATATCAAATCTCATGCTATCGGAAGGGTATCAGGATTGCAATTCCAAGGAGTTGGATATCCCATCTCATGCTATAGGAAGGGTCTCAGGTTGGAATGGGAAGGAGTTGGATATCACATCTCATGCTAAAGGGAGGGTCTCAGGTTTGGAAGGGGAAGGATTTGGATATCACATCTCATGTTATAGGAAGGATCTCAGGTTTGGTATAAGAAGCATTGAGATATCACATCTCATGCTATCGGAAGAATCTCAGATTTGGTATTAGAGGCATTGAGATATCACATCTCATGCTATCATAAGGGTCTCAGGATTGGAATGGGAAGGAGTTGGATATCACATCTCATGCTATAGGAAGGGTCTCAGGTTTGGAACGGGAAGGAGTTGGATATCACATCTCATGTTATAGGAAGAGTCTCAGGTTTGGTATAAGCATTGAGATATCAAATCTCTGCAATCGGAAGTGTCTCAGGATTGGGATGGGAAGGAGTTGGATATCACATCTCATGCTATAGGAAGGGTCTCAGGTTTGGAACGGGAAGGAGTTGGATATCCCATCTCATGTTATAGGACTGGTCTCAGGTTTGGTATTAGAAGCATTGAGATATCACATCTCTGCTATCGGAAGTGTCTCAGGATTGGAATGGGAAGGAGTTGGATATCACATCTCATGTTATAGGACGGGTCTCAGGTTTGTTATTAGAATCATTGAGATATCATATTGCATGCTGTAGGAAGGGTCTAAGGATTGGAATGGAAGGACTTGGATATCACATCTCATGCTATAGGTAGGCTCTCAGGTTTGGAAAGGGAAGGAGTTGGATATCACATTTAATGTTAGAGGAAGGATCTCAGGTTTGATATTAGAGCCATTGGATATCACATCTCATGCTAGGAAGGGTCTCAGGATTGGAATGGGAAGGAGTTGGATATCACATCTCATGCTATAGGAAGGGTTTTAGGTTTGGTATAAGCATTGAGATATGACATCTCATGCTATAGGAAGGGTCTCAGGATTGGAATGGGAAGGATCTGTATATGACATCTCATGCCATAGGAAGGGTCTCAGGTTTGGTATTAGAAGCATTGAGATATCACATCTCATGCTATAGGAAGTGTCTCAGGATTGGAATGGGAAGGACTTGGATATCACATCTCATGCTATAGGAAGGGTCTCAGGTTTGGTATAAGCAGTGAGATATCACATCTCATGCTATAGGAAATGTCTCAGGATTGGAATGGGAAGGAGTTGGATATCACATCTCATGTTATAGGAAGGATCTCAGGTTTGGTATAAGCATTGAGATATCACATGTTTGCTATCGGAAGGGTCTCAGGATTATAATGGGAAGGAGTTGGATATTCCCATCTCATGTTATAGGAAGGGTCTCAGGTTTGGTATTAGAAGCATTGAGACATCACATCTCATGCTATAGGAAGGGTCTCAGGATTGGAATGGGAAGGACTTGGATATCACATCTCATGCTATAGGGAGGGTCTCGAGTTTGATATTAGAAGCATTGAGATATCACATCTCATGATATCGGAAGGGTCTCAGGATTGGAATGGGAAGGAGTTGGATATCACATCTCATGATAAAGGAAGGGTCTAAGGTTTGGAAGGGGAAGGATTTGGATATCACATCTCATGTTATAGGACAGGTCTCAGGTTTGGTATTAGAAGCATTGAGATATCAAGTCTCATGGTATAGGAAGGGTCTCAGAATTGGAATGGGAAGGAGTTGGATATCACATCTCAAGCTATAGGAAGGGTCTCAGGATTTCAGGATTAGAATGGGAAGGAGTTTGATATCACATCTCATGCCATAGTATGGGTCTCAGGTTTGGAATAAGCATTGGGATATCAAATCTCATGCTATCGGAAGGGTATCAGGATTGGAATTCCAAGGAGTTGGATATCCCATCTCATGCTATAGGAAGGGTCTCAGGTTGGAATGGGAAGGAGTTGGATATCACATCTCATGCTAAAGGGAGGGTCTCAGGTTTGGAAGGGGAAGGATTTGGATATCACATCTCATGTTATAGGAAGGATCTCAGGTTTGGTATAAGAAGCATTGAGATATCACATCTCATGCTATCGGAAGAATCTCAGATTTGGTATTAGAGGCATTGAGATATCACATCTCATGCTATCATAAGGGTCTCAGGATTGGAATGGGAAGGAGTTGGAGATCACATCTCATGCTATAGGAAGGGTCTCAGGTTTGGAATGGGAAGGAGTTGGATATCACATCTCATGTTATAGGAAGAGTCTCAGGTTTGGTATAAGCATTGAGATATCAAATCTCTGCAATCGGAAGTGTCTCAGGATTGGGATGGGAAGGAGTTGGATATCACATCTCATGCTATAGGAAGGGTCTCAGGTTTGGAACGGGAAGGAGTTGGATATCCCATCTCATGTTATAGGACTGGTCTCAGGTTTGGTATTAGAAGCATTGAGATATCACATCTCTGCTATCGGAAGTGTCTCAGGATTGGAATGGGAAGGAGTTGGATATCACATCTCATGTTATAGGACGGGTCTCAGGTTTGTTATTAGAATCATTGAGATATCATATTGCATGCTGTAGGAAGGGTCTAAGGATTGGAATGGGAAGGACTTGGATATCACATCTCATGCTATAGGTAGGCTCTCAGGTTTGGAAAGGGAAGGAGTTGGATATCACATTTAATGTTAGAGGAAGGATCTCAGGTTTGATATTAGAGCCATTGGATATCACATCTCATGCTATAGGAATGGTCTCAGAATTGGAATGGGAAGGAGTTGGATATCACATCTCATGCTATAGGAAGGGTTTTAGGTTTGGTATAAGCATTGAGATATCACATCTCATGCTATAGGAAGGGTCTCAGGATTGGAATGGGAAGGATCTGTATATGACATCTCATGCCATAGGAAGGGTCTCAGGTTTGGTATAAGCATTGAGATATCACATCTCTGCTTTCGGAAGGGTCTCAGGATTGGAATGGGAAGGAGTTGGATATTCCCATCTCATGTTATAGGAAGGGTCTCAGGTTTGGTATTAGAAGCATTGAGACATCACATCTCATGCTATAGGAAGGGTCTCAGGATTGGAATTGGAAGGACTTGGATATCACATCTCATGCTATAGGGAGGGTCTCGAGTTTGATATTAGAAGCATTGAGATATCACATCTCATGATATCGGAAGGGTCTCAGGATTGGAATGGGAAGGAGTTGGATATCACATCTCATGATAAAGGAAGGGTCTAAGGTTTGGAAGGGGAAGGATTTGGATATCACATCTCATGTTATAGGACGGGTCTCAGGTTTGGTATTAGAAGCATTGAGATATCAAGTCTCATGGTATAGGAAGGGTCTCAGAATTGGAATGGGAAGGAGTTGGATATCACATCTCAAGCTATAGGAAGGGTCTCAGGATTGGAATGGGAAGGAGTTTGATATCACATCTCATGCCATAGTATGGGTCTCAGGTTTGGTATAAGCATTGGGATATCAAATCTCATGCTATCGGAAGGGTATCAGGATTGCAATTCCAAGGAGTTGGATATCCCATCTCATGCTATAGGAAGGGTCTCAGGTTGGAATGGGAAGGAGATGGATATCACATCTCATGCTAAAGGGAGGGTCTCAGGTTTGGAAGGGGAAGGATTTGGATATCACATCTCATGTTATAGGAAGGATCTCAGGTTTGGTATAAGAAGCATTGAGATATCACATCTCATGCTATCGGAAGAATCTCAGATTTGGTATTAGAGGCATTGAGATATCACATCTCATGCTATCATAAGGGTCTCAGGATTGGAATGGGAAGGAGTTGGATATCACATCTCATGCTATAGGAAGGGTCTCAGGTTTGGAACGGGAAGGAGTTGGATATCACATCTCATGTTATAGGAAGAGTCTCAGGTTTGGTATAAGCATTGAGATATCAAATCTCTGCAATCGGAAGTGTCTCAGGATTGGGATGGGAAGGAGTTGGATATCACATCTCATGCTATAGGAAGGGTCTCAGGTTTGGAACGGGAAGGAGTTGGATATCCCATCTCATGTTATAGGACTGGTCTCAGGTTTGGTATTAGAAGCATTGAGATATCACATCTCTGCTATCGGAAGTGTCTCAGGATTGGAATGGGAAGGAGTTGGATATCACATCTCATGTTATAGGACGGGTCTCAGGTTTGTTATTAGAATCATTGAGATATCATATTGTATGCTGTAGGAAGGGTCTAAGGATTGGAATGGAAGGACTTGGATATCACATCTCATGCTATAGGTAGGCTCTCAGGTTTGGAAAGGGAAGGAGTTGGATATCACATTTAATGTTAGAGGAAGGATCTCAGGTTTGATATTAGAGCCATTGGATATCACATCTCATGCTAGGAAGGGTCTCAGGATTGGAATGGGAAGGAGTTGGATATCACATCTCATGCTATAGGAAGGGTTTTAGGTTTGGTATAAGCATTGAGACATGACATCTCATGCTATAGGAAGGGTCTCAGGATTGGAATGGGAAGGATCTGTATATGACATCTCATGCCATAGGAAGGGTCTCAGGTTTGGTATTAGAAGCATTGAGATATCACATCTCATGCTATAGGAAGTGTCTCAGGATTGGAATGGGAAGGACTTGGATATCACATCTCATGCTATAGGAAGGGTCTCAGGTTTGGTATAAGCAGTGAGATATCACATCTCATGCTATAGGAAGTGTCTCAGGATTGGAATGGGAAGGAGTTGGATATCACATCTCATGTTATAGGAAGGATCTCAGGTTTGGTATAAGCATTGAGATATCACATGTTTGCTATCGGAAGGGTCTCAGGATTATAATGGGAAGGAGTTGGATATTCCCATCTCATGTTATAGGAAGGGTCTCAGGTTTGGTATTAGAAGCATTGAGACATCACATCTCATGCTATAGGAAGGGTCTCAGGATTGGAATGGGAAGGACTTGGATATCACATCTCATGCTATAGGGAGGGTCTCGAGTTTGATATTAGAAGCATTGAGATATCACATCTCATGATATCGGAAGGGTCTCAGGATTGGAATGGGAAGGAGTTGGATATCACATCTCATGATAAAGGAAGGGTCTAAGGTTTGGAAGGGGAAGGATTTGGATATCACATCTCATGTTATAGGACAGGTCTCAGGTTTGGTATTAGAAGCATTGAGATATCAAGTCTCATGGTATAGGAAGGGTCTCAGAATTGGAATGGGAAGGAGTTGGATATCACATCTCAAGCTATAGGAAGGGTCTCAGGATTTCAGGATTAGAATGGGAAGGAGTTTGATATCACATCTCATGCCATAGTATGGGTCTCAGGTTTGGTATAAGCATTGGGATATCAAATCTCATGCTATCGGAAGGGTATCAGGATTGGAATTCCAAGGAGTTGGATATCCCATCTCATGCTATAGGAAGGGTCTCAGGTTGGAATGGGAAGGAGTTGGATATCACATCTCATGCTAAAGGGAGTGTCTCAGGTTTGGAAGGGGAAGGATTTGGATATCACATCTCATGTTATAGGAAGGATCTCAGGTTTGGTATAAGAAGCATTGAGATATCACATCTCATGCTATCGGAAGAATCTCAGATTTGGTATTAGAGGCATTGAGATATCACATCTCATGCTATCATAAGGGTCTCAGGATTGGAATGGGAAGGAGTTGGAGATCACATCTCATGCTATAGGAAGGGTCTCAGGTTTGGAATGGGAAGGAGTTGGATATCACATCTCATGTTATAGGAAGAGTCTCAGGTTTGGTATAAGCATTGAGATATCAAATCTCTGCAATCGGAAGTGTCTCAGGATTGGGATGGGAAGGAGTTGGATATCACATCTCATGCTATAGGAAGGGTCTCAGGTTTGGAACGGGAAGGAGTTGGATATCCCATCTCATGTTATAGGACTGGTCTCAGGTTTGGTATTAGAAGCATTGAGATATCACATCTCTGCTATCGGAAGTGTCTCAGGATTGGAATGGGAAGGAGTTGGATATCACATCTCATGTTATAGGACGGGTCTCAGGTTTGTTATTAGAATCATTGAGATATCATATTGCATGCTGTAGGAAGGGTCTAAGGATTGGAATGGGAAGGACTTGGATATCACATCTCATGCTATAGGTAGGCTCTCAGGTTTGGAAAGGGAAGGAGTTGGATATCACATTTAATGTTAGAGGAAGGATCTCAGGTTTGATATTAGAGCCATTGGATATCACATCTCATGCTATAGGAATGGTCTCAGAATTGGAATGGGAAGGAGTTGGATATCACATCTCATGCTATAGGAAGGGTTTTAGGTTTGGTATAAGCATTGAGATATCACATCTCATGCTATAGGAAGGGTCTCAGGATTGGAATGGGAAGGATCTGTATATGACATCTCATGCCATAGGAAGGGTCTCAGGTTTGGTATAAGCATTGAGATATCACATCTCTGCTTTCGGAAGGGTCTCAGGATTGGAATGGGAAGGAGTTGGATATTCCCATCTCATGTTATAGGAAGGGTCTCAGGTTTGGTATTAGAAGCATTGAGACATCACATCTCATGCTATAGGAAGGGTCTCAGGATTGGAATTGGAAGGACTTGGATATCACATCTCATGCTATAGGGAGGGTCTCGAGTTTGATATTAGAAGCATTGAGATATCACATCTCATGATATCGGAAGGGTCTCAGGATTGGAATGGGAAGGAGTTGGATATCACATCTCATGATAAAGGAAGGGTCTAAGGTTTGGAAGGGGAAGGATTTGGATATCACATCTCATGTTATAGGACGGGTCTCAGGTTTGGTATTAGAAGCATTGAGATATCAAGTCTCATGGTATAGGAAGGGTCTCAGAATTGGAATGGGAAGGAGTTGGATATCACATCTCAAGCTATAGGAAGGGTCTCAGGATTGGAATGGGAAGGAGTTTGATATCACATCTCATGCCATAGTATGGGTCTCAGGTTTGGTATAAGCATTGGGATATCAAATCTCATGCTATCGGAAGGGTATCAGGATTGGAATTCCAAGGAGTTGGATATCCCATCTCATGCTATAGGAAGGGTCTCAGGTTAGAATGGGAAGGAGTTGGATATCACATCTCATGCTAAAGGGAGGGTCTCAGGTTTGGAAGGGGAAGGATTTGGATATCACATCTCATGTTATAGGAAGGATCTCAGGTTTGGTATAAGAAGCATTGAGATATCACATCTCATGCTATCGGAAGAATCTCAGATTTGGTATTAGAGGCATTGAGATATCACATCTCATGCTATCATAAGGGTCTCAGGATTGGAATGGGAAGGAGTTGGATATCACATCTCATGCTATAGGAAGGGTCTCAGGTTTGGAACGGGAAGGAGTTGGATATCACATCTCATGTTATAGGAAGAGTCTCAGGTTTGGTATAAGCATTGAGATATCAAATCTCTGCAATCGGAAGTGTCTCAGGATTGGGATGGGAAGGAGTTGGATATCACAACTCATGCTATAGGAAGGGTCTCAGGTTTGGAACAGGAAGGAGTTGGATATCCCATCTCATGTTATAGGACTGATCTCAGGTTTGGTATTAGAAGCATTGAGATATCACATCTCTGCTATCGGAAGTGTCTCAGGATTGGAATGGGAAGGAGTTGGATATCACATCTCATGTTATAGGACGGGTCTCAGGTTTGTTATTAGAATCATTGAGATATCAAATTGCATGCTGTAGGAAGGGTCTAAGGATTGGAATGGAAGGACTTGGATATCACATCTCATGCTATAGGTAGGCTCTCAGGTTTGGAAAGGGAAGGAGTTGGATATCACATTTAATGTTAGAGGAAGGATCTCAGGTTTGATATTAGAGCCATTGGATATCACATCTCATGCTATAGGAAGGGTCTCAGGATTGGAATGGGAAGGAGTTGGATATCACATCTCATGCTATAGGAAGGGTTTTAGGTTTGGTATAAGCATTGAGATATCACATCTCATGCTATAGGAAGGGTCTCAGGATTGGAATGGGAAGGATCTGTATATGACATCTCATGCCATAGGAAGGGTCTCAGGTTTGGTATTAGAAGCATTGAGATATCACATCTCATGCTATAGGAAGTGTCTCAGGATTGGAATGGGAAGAACTTGGATATCACATCTCATGCTATAGGAAGGGTCTCAGGTTTGGTATAAGCAGTGAGATATCACATCTCATGCTATAGGAAGTGTCTCAGGATTGGAATGGGAAGGAGTTGGATATCACATCTCATGTTATAGGAAGGATCTCAGGTTTGGTATAAGCATTGAGATATCACATGTTTGCTATCGGAAGGGTCTGAGGATTATAATGGGAAGGAGTTGGATAGTCCCATCTCATGTTATAGGAAGGGTCTCAGGTTTGGTATTAGAAGCATTGAGACATCACATCTCATGCTATAGGAAGGGTCTCAGGATTGGAATGGGAAGGACTTGGATATCACATCTCATGCTATAGGGAGGGTCTCGAGTTTGATATTAGAAGCATTGAGATATCACATCTCATGATATCGGAAGGGTCTCAGGATTGGAATGGGAAGGAGTTGGATATCACATCTCATGATAAAGGAAGGGTCTAAGGTTTGGAAGGGGAAGGATTTGGATATCACATCTCATGTTATAGGACAGGTCTCAGGTTTGGTATTAGAAGCATTGAGATATCAAGTCTCATGGTATAGGAAGGGTCTCAGAATTGGAATGGGAAGAAATTGGATATCACATCTCAAGCTTTAGGAAGGGTCTCAGGATTGGAATGGGAAGGAGTTTGATATCACATCTCATGCCATAGTATGGGTCTCAGATTTGGTAGAAGCATTGGGATATCACATCTCATGCTATCGGAATGGTATCAGTATTGGATTTGGAAGGAGTTGGATATCCCATCTCATGCTATAGGAAAGGTCTCAGGTTGGAATGGGATGGAGTTGGATATCACATTTCATGTTATAGGAAGGGTCTCAGGTTTGGAATGGGAAGGAGTTGGATATCACATTTCATGTTAGAGGAAGGATCTCAGGTTTGGTATTAGAGGCCTTGAGATATCACATTTCATGTTATGGGAAGGGTCTCAGGTTTGGAATGGGAAGGAATTGGATATCACATCTCATGTTATAGGAAGGATTTCAGGTTTGGTATTAGAACCATTGAGATATCACATCTCATGCTGTAGGAAGGGTCTCAGGATTGGAATGCGAAGGATTTGGATATCACATCTCATGCTAAAGGAAGGGTCTCAGGTTTGGTAGAAGCGTTGAGATATCACATCTCTGCTATCGGAAGGGTCTCAGGATTGGATTGGGAAGGAGTTGGATATCCCTTCCCATGCTATAAAAGGGTCTCAGGATTTGATTGGCAAGGAGTTGGATATCACATATCATGCCATAGGAAGGGTCTCAGGTTTGGTATAAGCATTGAGATATCACATCTCTGCTATCGGAAGGGTCTCCGGATTGGATTGCGAAGGAGTTGGATATCCCTTCTCATGCTATAGGAAGTGTCTCAGGTTGGAATGGGAAGGAGTTGGATATCACATCTCATGTTATAGGAAGGGTCTCAGGATTGGAATGGGAAGGATTTGGATATCACATCTCTTGCTATAGGAAGGGTCTCAGGATTGGAATGGGTAGGAGTTGGATATTACATTCTTGCTATAGGAAGGGTCTCATGTTTGGAATGGAAGGAGTTGGATATCACATATGCTATAGGAAGTGTCTCAGGTTTGGAACGGGAAGGAGTTGGATATCACATCTCATGTTAGAGGAAGGATCTCAGGTTTGGTATTAGAGGCCTTGAGATATCACATCTCATGCTATAGGAAGGGTCTCAGGTTTGGTATAAGCATTGAGATATCACATCTCATGCTATAGGAAGGGTCCCAGGATTGGAATGGGAAGGAGTTGTATATGACATCTCATGCCATAAGAAGGGTCTCAGGTTTGGTATAAGCATTGAGATATCACATCACATGCTATAGGAAGGGTCTCATGATTGGAATGGGAAGGACTTGGATATCACAGCTCATGCTAAAGGCAGGGTCTCAGGTTTGGAAAGGGAAGGAGATGGATATCACATTTCATGTTAGAGGTAGGATCTCAGGTTTGGTATTAGAGGCATTGAGATATCACATCTCATGCTATCAGAAGGGTCTCAGGATTGGAATGGGAAGGAGTTGTATATCACATCTCATGCTAAAGGGAGGGTCTCAGGTTTGGAAGGGGAAGGATTTGAATATCACATCACATGTTATAGGAAGGATCTCAGGTTTGGTATTAGAGGCATTGAGATATCACATCTCATGCTATTGGAAAGGTCTCAGGATTGGAATGGGAAGGAGTTGGATATCACATCTCATGCTATAGGAAGGGTCTCAGGTTTGGAACGGGAAGGAGTTGGATATCACATCTCGTGTTATAGGAAGAGTCTCAGGTTTGGTATAAGCATTGAGATATCACATCTCTGCAATTGGAAGTGTCTCAGGATTGGGATGGGAAGGATTTGGATATCACATCTCATGTTATAGGAAGGGTCTCAGGTTTGGAACGGGAAGGAGTTGGATATCACATCTCATGTTATAGGAAGAGTCTCAGGTTTGGTATAAGCATTGAGATATCAAATCTCTGCAATCGGAAGTGTCTCAGGATTGGAACGGGAAGGAGTTGGATATCCCATCTCATGTTATAGGACTGGTCTCAGGTTTGGTATTAGAAGCATTGAGATATCACATTGCATGCTGTAGGAAGGGTCTCAGGTTTGGAATGGGAAGGAATTGGATAGCACATCTCATGTCATAGGAAGGATCTCAGGTTTGGTATTAGAAGCATTGAGATATCACATCTCATGCTATAGGAATGGTCTCAGGATTGGAATGGGAAGGAGTTGGATATTACATTCTTGCTATGGGAAGGGTCTCATGTTTGGAATTGGAAGGAGTTGGATATCACATATGCTATAGGAAGGGTCTCAGGTTTGGAATGGGAAGGAGTTGGATATCACATCTCATGTTATAGGAAGGGTCTCAGGTTGGTATACGCATTGAGATATCACATCTCTGCTATCGGAAGGGTCTCAGGATTGGAATGGGAAGGAGTTGGATATCCCATCTCATGTTATAGGAAGGGTCTCAGGTTTGGTATTAGAAGCATTGAGATATCACATCTTATGCTATAGGAAGGGTCTCAGGATTGGAATGGGGAGGACTTGGATGTCACATCTCATGCTATAGGGAGGGTCTCAAGTTTGATATTAGAAGCATTGAGATAACAAATCTCATGATATCGGAAGGGTCTCAGGATTGGAATGGGAAGGAGTTGGATATCACATCTCATGATAAAGGAAGGGTCTAAGGTTTGGAAGGGGAAGGATTTGGATATCACATCTCATGTTATAGGACGGGTCTCATGTTTGGTATTAGAAGCATTGAGATATCAAGTCTCATGGTATAGGAAGGGTCTCAGAATTGGAGTGGGAAGGAGTTGGATATCACATCTCAAGCTATAGGAAGGGTCTCAGGATTGGAAAGGGAAGGCGTTTGATACCACATCTTATGCCATAGTATGGGTCTCAGGTTTGGTAGAAGCATTGGGATATCACATCGCATGCTATTGGAAGGGTATCAGTATTGGATTTGGAAGGAGTTGGATATCCCATCTCATGCTATAGGAAGGGTCTCAGGTTGGAATGGGAAGGAGTTGGATATCACATTTCATGTTATAGGAAGGGTCTCAGGATTGGAATGGGAAGGACTTGGATATCATATCTCATGCTATAGGAAGGCTCTCAGGTTTGGAAGGGGAAGGAGTTGGATATCACATTTCATGTTAGAGGAAGGATCTCAGGTTTGGTATTAGAGGCCTTGAGATATCACATCTCATGCTATAGGAAGGGTCTCGGGATTGGAATGGGAAGGAGTTCGATATCACATCTCAAGCTATAGGAAGGGTCTCAGGTTTGGTATAAGCATTGAGACATCACATCTCATGTTATAGGAAGGGTCTTAGGATTGGAATGGGAAGAAGTTGGATATCACATCTCATGCTATAGGAAGGGTCTCAGGTTTGGTATAAGCATTGAGATATCAGATCTCATGCTATAGGAAGGGTCTCAGGATTGGAATGGGAAGGAGTTGTATATGACATCTCATGCCATAGGAAGGGTCTCAGGTTTGGTATAAGTATTGAGGTATCACATCACATGCTATAGGAAGGGTCTCAGGATTGGAATGGGAAGGACTTGAATATCACATCTCATGCTATAGGCAGGGTCTCAGGTTTGGAAAGGGAAGGAGATGGATATCACATTTCATGTTAGAGGTAGGATCTCAGGTTTGGTATTAGAGGCATTGAGATATCACATCTCATGCTATCAGAAGGGTCTCAGGATTGGAATGGGAAGGAGTTGTATATCACATGTCATGCTAAAGGGATGGTCTCAGGTTTGGTAGGGGAAGGATTTGGAAATCACATCTCATGTTATAGGAAGGATCTCAGGTTTGGTATTAGAAGCATTGAGATATCACATCTCATGCTATCGGAAGTATCTCAGGTTTGGTATTAGAGGCATTGAGATATCACATCTCATGCTATCATAAGGGTCTCAGGATTGGAATGGGAAGGAGTTGGATATCACATCTCATGCTATAGGAAGGGTCTCAGATTCAGTATAAGCATTGAGATATCACATCTCAGGCTATAGGAAGGGTCTCAGGATTGGAATGGGAAGGAGTTGGATATCACATCTCATGCTATAGGAAGGGTCTCAGGTTTGGAACGGGAAGGAGTTAGATATCACATCTCATGTTATAGGAAGAGTCTCAGGTTTGGTATAAGCATTGAGATATCACATCTCTGCTATCGGAGGTGTCTCAGGATTGGGATGGGAAGGAATTGGATATCACATCTCATGCTATAGGAAGGGTATCAGGTTTGGTATATGTAAGGATATTTGGCGTGTTACAGTACAGAGTACAGTAATACTGCACAAGTAGCACATTTTTTTTGCAGCACCACCACAAGGGTGCGGTGCATTGCTATATGGGTTACCAGATTAACAAGGAAAGACAGGCTATTCAGTCAAAAACGATTTTAACATATAAGATGCAAATCTATTTTTACAGTTAAAAGCACACGTGCTCATTTAAAAATGCACACTATTTTTCACCTGAAATGCCTATATTGCTAGAGACACATTTGAAAATTAACAGCTAACCTATTAACAATTAACCTGACTAATAAAACCTTATTTAACATAACCCACTAATAAAATGTGTTCTCCACTGCAGAATTAGGCATACTCTGAAAACCATTTAAATGCGTGTGCAGATTTTTTTCTTCTCTTCTCTGCCTGATTCTCCGTGTTTTTGTGCACAGTAACTGCAGGAAGAAGGAAGTCAGATTTGCAACAATTGCAAATGTATAAGCAAAGCTATTGTTGAAGAGTAGGAGGATGAGAGATGATGGATTTCATTGGGACACGTCATACAGAGGGCTGAGAGGAAAGTTTTAGTGGGCAGTATCAGGGAAAAAGACAGAGACATCTTTCTGCACTATTGGGGAGAAGACCTGGCTGTGCTGCTCCTGACTGAATGCAGATTCCTGTGTCCTGCTGCAGTCGAGATTGGGGAGAGCTGAAAGAAGGACCCTTCCACTGGCTGAGGCATTCCTATCTGCAAAAGCTGAGAATTCCAGGCAATGACCCCGGTTTGAGAAGGCAAGCGTTCCTTTTTGCTGGAGTTAATCCAAGAGAGCCACATTCACAAAGAGAACAACTAAAAAGATAAGGTAATGAGAAGTGTGGGAGCTGAGTGTGTACGGTAATATGCAGTCAGTGTAGGATTCCTGTGCGTGTCTTAATCAAGTGTTAATGTTGCAATTTGAGTTATGTTCTCCGCCACTATCTTTGCAGTGTGTCACAGACAATGCTTTGACTGTACCATTTTATTTCTGTAAAGAATGAGATCGGGTTTAAATACAACTTTTATAATACAGAAAAATATTTGAAAACAGACGGGTGATGTTTATTGTTTACCCTTACAATGCTGATGATGTGGGGAGATTTTTAAACAGTGCAATGGTCATTTTAAGACAGATGTGTGCATGTCAAAATCAGTATGAATAATTGTGAGTGACTGTAGCATAGCTTGTTGGAGGTACATGAGCCAACGGGAAGAGAGACTCTCTGAACATAGCTCCCTACCGTATATAAGGTAGTGGAAATTACCACAAGACTACCACATATAGCTCTCTGTCGTAAATAAGTCAGTGAGTTCGCCCATGGTGGCACACCAACACTATCACTGGAAAATGTGGTATTCCTAGAATGCAGGTCTGAGGTCTCTCTAGTGATCACACGAAAAATCTAAGCAAAGATAAGGGATTCTGGACATTGGGGCCACAAATAAAACAAGGGAATTATTCTCACCAAAATACCACCAACCACGTATACCAAATATGCAGATCTGGGTGCTGAAATAATGCATGTCCATTGTATTATTGTTGCACATGGCCAAATCTGAATACAAAGAGTGATTATTGCTAAGTTATTTTTCGGCGGTAATAAAATACCGTCAGGCCCCAAATCTCCACAAAATACCCTACATATTTATGGTGCGTTGGCCGGGAAAGTGATCATAGAGTACCTACTGGGCGTGGCAAGCGTGTCTCACACTGCCATTTGCACATTAAAGGGAACCCATTTTATAATAGCAGTGTGCCACTAAAAACGAATTCCAGAATGTCACAAAGGGAAACCACATTCTCAGATCTAGTGCAATATTTAGAGGCAAAGTTATTTGCACATGGGAATTGGTCTTCGAATAGCACGTTAGAATGGAGTAACCGCCTTCAGGGTGAGGTGCAGAAAGAAAAACTGGACAATATTTTTGCAGAAGGCAGCATAATTCAGGTCTGCCTTACAAGATTATTGAATGCAGCCGATAAAAGTGCAGAGAAAGACTGTTTAATACGGCTATGCGGCAAAATATGGTTTATTTTAAACAAGTCCCTGCGAATGCAAGAGAATGATACTCAGCTAATTAACAGGTTAAAGACTGAATTAGAGGGGGCAAGTAAAAATCAGGAAATGTTGAGAGCAGAATTGGATGTATGCCAAAAAGACATGCAATTAAAATGCAGAGACTTTGATACTCAGTTATCCAAAAGCAAGAAACAATTTGAAGATAGTGAGCAAGAATTGACACACTTAAAAGCCTTAGTGGATCACATTAGGCAGGATAAAGATGAGGTTGTTTCAGAAATGCAGATTTTACAAAAAGAACATTGCGAAAAAGAAGGTGATCTCCAGAGTGCAGAACAAGAAATGATTAAAATGATCCAAGAAAGAGACAAAAGAAATAAAGAGTTCAATGAATGCCAAATGCAAATGTGTGACATGCAGGAGGCGATTAATAAAATGAGCGATGAAAATAATTATTTGCAGAATGAAGCAACCAGACTCCTTAAAAAGTGTAAGGACTTAGAACAGCAAATGTGCATTCCCAGGTCCCAGGAGAGGCGGCAGGGTACCACATTCAATGGAGTGGAGGTGAATTCTAGCTCTGCCCAAAGAGCTAGTGCCCCAGTGACTGGGCCGGTGACTGAACTTGGTTGCAGCGCCCTTGGGGGATTTGATACTCCCATTGGGGGCAGTCACCAATCTCATACACCTGAAAACAGGATTGACTCACAAAATAGTGCCATTCCATGTATTGCAACAAGTAGCCCCATAAAAATAATGAAATCCATTAAAGCCCTGATCAAACCATTTAAAAAGGGAGGTGAATGCTGCATTGAGGATCACTTAGAAGCGGTGCATGACATTTTTAAAGCACTCCAGATACCTAAGGAACAGTACAGACAATATTTTCATTTAACTTTAGATGCCCCGACGGCCAGCATCATAAGGGGATTTAATGAACAGCAGAATATGACATGGCTGGAGTTTGAAAAAGAAATTAGGCGTCATTTTTCTCCTTTTCAGTCATTGCAGGAGGCAAAGAAAGTCACGTACACAATTACTGCTGGACCTAATACATCCCCTCGCCAATTTTTACAAGACTTAAAAAGAGCATTCTCTCACTTTGATGTATCTTTTGACTCAAATTCCAATGAGTTTAAAACTGCATACTTCTATGGGCTACAGAAAGACATCATATCCCAATTGGTCCGTGAATTTGACCGTGACAAGTCTCTTGAATGGATTGTACATCAAAGCACCAAGCTATATGAGGTACTCTATTGTCAGGGTAGAGAAAGTGATAAAATGAAAGATACTAGGCCTAAATCTAAAGAACCCTCAGCCACAGTAATGGAAATCAGGTCAGCCAAAATGTCCCTTGAGTCTGCTCAAAGTCAAGGTAAAAATGTGACACCTGAGCAAAGGGGTAATCAACAAAGATCGCCATTTCCTGTACCAATGTTCCAAACACATGATCCTAGTAGTAAAGAGAGCTACATCAGCCCTAGGTACTTAGGGGATAGACCCCGGGTAAGATACCGGTCTGATATGGCAGGTATGAACAATAACCAGAGACAAAATCAAGATCAAAGAAATGATGGTCCCTACCAGTCATTGGGGACACAGAGTAGGTTTGATCCCAACACCATGATATATGGTAATCAGGATAGGCCCCGATATGTGGATCGATTTACTGATAATGGAAATCAACATAGGGGCCAGTACCCACAATCTGAGAGACAGGACATGAGGCAAAACGTGAACTACAGTCCACGCCAGTACAATGATTCCCCACCAAGGGACTATAATCAAAGGATGGGTGCAACCCGCTCCCCTCCACAAATGAATCAAGAGTTCAGAAACCATCCCAACCGGTATCAATCACCTGAGAGGTATCAGAATAGATCCAATCAGGGGGAAAACAACCAATATCGACCTAGGCCACAGAAAGAGGATCCTAGAGAGATGGAAAGGTTCCAGTGCCTTGAGGCCCAAGTGAAAATGTTAGCTGAGCAAATAGGAAAACTCTATACAGCGCAAAAACAACCTTCCAAAGAGGGGGCTGATGGCCATAGCAATGACCGGGGGGCTTCCGAAAAGTGACTAAGTACTCATGATAACTGCAGTGCCAAAATGACAGATTGCTCTGATATAATATTGCATAACGACTCTGAGATGCCTAATGGATTAAAAATGAAAGTACCAGTAAATGAAATTGTGACAGAAAGTGCAAATACTTCTAAAAAAGAGGTACGGTTTAACTTAGAGCTAAATAAAACAGTAAAGATTTGCACAAATGAAAAAGAAACATTAGGAATTCCAAAAGAACAAAGGAACAGATTTAAGAAAAATGACTCATGCATGGGGAATACCAGTGAACAGGGAGTAAGTGGGGATGCCATAGCTCCTTCCCTGGGCAATCAAAACAATGACCAAACACAGACAGAAAAAGGAAATACTCACAAGGAGGGTACAAGTCAATCACCTGAAGAATTCTTTGAGCCACATATTTTTGAAGAGGCTGAAAGGGCTGGTATTACACTAAATGATCACAAATGCACAGAATTAAAAAATGACAAATTGCTGAATGATGTTGTTACACATGTTCAGTTGGAGGATTGTAATGTGGTCTCTGATGCTACCCAGATGGATGGGCGAACAGTGGCCACACTCCAAAAAACCTCTGAACATGGAGAAATGAATAAAATATCTCGCACAGAAATGGGTAAAAAGGAGGGAAAAATGTCTTTTCATTTACCAATGTGCTTAGCCAAAAGTGAAAAAAACCTGAGAAAGGTGAGCCCTGAAATCAGTAAGAATTCACATTTCTTATGTGTATTAGAGGAAGTTGAGGACAGATATTATGCACCCATCACTGTAGAAGAAAAGTGCCACACCTTTGCTATGATTGACACTGGCGCACAGGCCACAATTATGTCCAAGGAGCTGGTAAAGAGTATCAATGAAGGGAGGCCTCCACAGAGTCAGATCACAGAGAAGGCAAATCAAGGCCCAGTGCATAACTTTAATGGGGAGGAGGTGCCCATCATAGGTGTAACTGAGGTTGACATAAAAATAGGAAAGCACAGAATGAAACAAGAGGTATTGATCACATCTATTTGTGAAATTCCATTTCTGATGGGGACAGATTGCCTGAAAAGATTGTCTCCTCTCATAGATGGGGTGAATGGAGTGCTGTGGTCCTTAACCAAAAAACCATTGAGGCCTAAGAAACTAAAATCACAAAACAGCAATATAAATGAATGTCACACCGTTGCCAAAACAAATGATGCTGTGGAGGTATATCTCCAGAATAGCTGCATACCTAGTGTCACTGTTATATTAATGTGTCAAGACAAAGATCAGAGCGACAATGAAAAACTACCTGTACAAATATACTTGGACCCAAGGAAAGATTGGCAGACTGCCATAGATGAGCACACATTACGTTTCTACTTAAAAGAGAATACATGCAAACAGAATATTGTTCCTAAAACAGATTCAGAAAAACACATTACCACTCTGGCAGAAATACACATGGAAGATGAGCAACCATGGGTTCACGTTGGTATAAATGATTATCTTAAAACAATAAAAGCCACTTTAGCGCTTGAACATGAAAGGAGTTTCATTAATGAGAAATTGTTGCAAAAAATTATGGAGAGGGAAGAAATCCCGAAATTTAGGATTAAAAACCAATATGTTTCTGGGTTGGACAGTCCAGACTTTGAAAACCGAATTGCAGGCAGATGCATGCTTAAAATTAGCATTGGGCAGAAAACAATTTACCATAATGTATGGATAGTGAATGGAGCACAAAATGAATTTTACATGGGCAATGACATCATGCACAGAATGTGTATGGTATTAGATTTCCTTAATCAAAAAATATGGTCACGCCTAGGTGGGCCGGCACCTGAATTTGAAGACAAAAGAAGGGCTTATCATTGTGCACAACTGGTTCCTTATGCCATCGAATTACAAATAAGGAAAGATACTATTATTCCTGCATTTACAAAACAGTTTGCAATAACACTGAAATGCAAAAATGGGCAGCAGATGAAAGGCTCTGATGCATTTGTATGCCTGAATGAATCCATAAAACAGCAAGGCCTGGATTATGAATACATTCCATTGGTAGACATTGGTGAGGGATCTGTAAAAATCATGGTAAATAATAAAGGTTGTCAGGATATTCATTTAGAGGAAAACTCCCCATTAGGAATGGCCATACAAAAATCACATTATACGGCAGATTTAAATAACATGGTGATTGGGAATATTCCTGAAAAATATGTAGATGCCAAGGGCGAGTTGCCAGAACACCTGGACTCTCAGCCCAAAGGAATATTTAAAATTCATTCTGTGTATCCTTATGATTCAAATGAGACAGTGTGCTGCCATCAAGAGGATTGCATAATATTTAATTTAAATGAAAATGAAACAGGAAATCAGCCCATTGAAGTGGAAGCTGATATGCCAAAATATTTAAAAGTGGCAGCTCTACAAAAAGACACAGCCACACAGTTAGAGGAAAGCGCTGAGATTCCTTTACCAGAAGAGTTTCCAGAATTTTCCAGAATGGTAGAAGAGCAGATCTCCTTAGCGGATGCATGCGACAGCGATAAGGATAGAGACGACCTGAGGGAAATATTTATGGAGTTTAAGGATGTATTTGCAAAAGATGCTTATGATTGTGGTTTAACTGATTTACATGTGGCCACACTACCAGGAGGTTGTAGCAGAAATCCAGTGTTTGTACGCCAGTATAGACTACCGCTGGCATGTTTAGAATCATTGGCAGAGATTATTAAAAATTTGGAATCACGGGGAATAATCAGGCCCATTCATAGCACATCCAATACGCCTATTTTAGGTGTGTTAAAGCCAAATGGTCAATGGCGGCTGTGTGCAGACTTAAGAGAGTTAAATAAAAGAGTACCAGTATCTAGATGGCCACTACCATTCATTGATCAGGGCCTAGCTCAGATACATGGTTCAAATGTATTTACCACGTTAGATCTCACATCTGGATATTGGTGTGTGCCATTGGCAGAGGAGATACAACACCTATTTTCCTTTACATTTGACAGGACTCAATATGCCTGGCTTAGAGCTCCGTTCGGGTACATCAATAGTGGGAGTGAATTTGGCATATTTTTGAGAAAGGCCATGCCGGATGCAGCGGAAAGAGGAACAATAGTTTATGAGGATGATGTCCTGATAAAAAATGAAAACCTTAAAAGCCATTTTGATGAAATAAGACATGTGCTTGGCCAATTGCAGAAAGCAGGCGCCAAAGTATCTTTGCAAAAAGCACAATGGTGCAAGAAAAAAGTGAACTTTCTAGGGCATGAAGTGACTGAACATGGGCTAAATCCACAAAGGAAGAAAATAGAGGCCATACAAAGATTAAAAGATCCTAAAAATGTGAAAGGAGTAAAAAGTTTATTAGGGATGACAGGCTATAACAGAAAGTTCATTGAGAATTATGCAGAAATCACTCAACCATTGACTAAACTGCTTAAACTAAATACTCCCTGGAGATGGGAAAGAGAGCAGTCTGATGCAGTGGCTAGATTGAAGGAATGTCTTGTAAAGGCACCATGTTTAGCATACCCCATAAAGGACAGGGATTTCTTTATAGAAATAGGCTTTTCTGAACATTGTATGTCAGCAGTGTTATCACAAAAACACGATTCGAATCCCAAAACCATTGCATATGCAAGTAAGGCATTTTCCCAAGTTGAAATGAAATTTAATGAATGTGAGAAGGCCCTATTAACCACTGTGTGGGCGCTACAACATTTTCGTCCCATTGTTCAGGGAGAAAAGGTGATTATTGAAACAAATCATCAACCTTTGCAATTTTTAGAGAGTAAAAGAATTAGATCAGGCAATCTAGCGCAATCCAGAATCACTTCATGGACGCTGGCATTACAAGGTTTTCCCGTAGAAGTAAGATATGGACAAAATAAAAAGAGCCCAATTGCTCAAGGGTTAGCTGACTTACATGACTGTGCAGCTGAACAAATACCAAATGAAATGGAAGTGGAAGCTAGTTTACAGGAATTTGAACAATCACCACACAAAGCTTTTGATGAAAAAACATGCAAGGATTTGCCAACTGTATATGTGGATGGTTGTGCTTTTCACATTGAAAATGACAGTAATAAACAATTAGTGGCAGGAATAGGAAATGTCTGGTTGAAATGTGAAGGCGTTCCTAGTATAGGGATGAGGATTGGAGATAGGAGCAGTCAGGTGGCGGAATTGGCAGCCATCTATAAAGCAATTGCTACTGCAGTTGATAAAAAATTCAGTGAAATTGTCCTGGTGACTGATTCTGACTATGCACGGAATAGCTTTGTGGAGTATTTGCCTGGTTGGAAAGCAAGAGGCATGGTTACATACAACAAAAAGCCACTTAAACATGGAAAAATGATACAAGCCATAGACAAATTGGTGTCAGAAAATAATTTAACAATATACTGGAGAAAAATTCGTGGGCATTTAAAAACACCAGGAGAGGATAAGGAGGGAAATGATAGGGCAGACCATCTGGCTAAGATTGGGGCTGTGATGGGAGAATTGCTACATATTGATTATTTAATGGGTGAAATACAAATTGATGCAGTGACACGTTCTAAAGCACCAAAGGAGATAGATCAACCGGTGGTGCAGTGGAGTCATGACACGCCAGACCAAGATTTGATTGAGGCACAAAAGAATGATCAAATTTTGGGAATCTATTATAATCATTTGATAGATCCTGAACAAAATCCTTTAACAGAAAATGATTGTATGGGAAAAGAAGAGTTGAGGGTGTTATTAAAGAACAAAACACGAATTAGATTACAGGATGGACTCATGATTAGAGAGTCCATAACAGGGCAAATACAGTGGGTAGTACCCCTTTCATTCAGAGGACTAATGCTACACCATGCACATGATGCCATAACTGCAGGCCATAGAGGTTCACAAAAAACATTAGAAATACTAAAAGATTATGCTTACTGGCCACATATGTCCCAAGATGTGGAATTATATACTAGAGGATGTCTAGTATGCGCCCAATTTAAACCTGCTTCACCAATGCATAGAGCACCATTGATGAAAAGAGGCCTAACTCTCCCATGGTCAGATTTGCAAATAGACTATGTAGGTCCTTTAAAAAGGTCGAGCAGGGGACACCGTTATATTTTGAGTGTGGTATGTTTGATGTTGAAGTGGATTGAGTGCATTCCTGCACCAGATTGTAGTGCGCAAACAGCAGCCACATTACTGGTGAACCATGTGTTCTCAAGGTTTGGGTTGCCACAAAGAATTGAGTCAGACAGAGGAAGTCATTTCACAAGTACTCTAATGAGTAAGGTATGGCAAATACTAGGTGTAAAAAGGAAACTACATATCGCATATCGGGCGGCGTCTTCAGGTACAGTTGAAAGAAGCAATAGGTCTGTTGTGGATATTTTAAAGAAATTTGTGGCAGAAGCAGGTTCCAGCTGGGATTTACGTTTACCGTTGGTTCTGATGGCAATCAGGTCGACTCCTGCCAAAGCAACAGGTGTTAGCCCCCATGAGGTCTTGACAGGTAGGAAAATGGTGTTACCACAACACCTACTATACAGAACACATGAGCAAACTCTAGTGAGTGCATCCACAGTTCATGAATATATTGATGAACTGAGGAGGCATTTGCAACATGCATTTGCTTTTGTGCAGAGAAATCTGGAAAGAGCTGCTGACAGTGCAAAGTCATATTATGATAAAAAGACATCAGTAAAGGAATACAGTGTAGGGGATCAGGTGTACAAGTTTCATTTTGGAAAAAGTAAACAGAAAAATTCTAAATTTCTAGCGGCCTGGCAGGGGCCATTTCGGATTATAGATAAGGTCTCTCCTGTAGTGTATAAAATTTTGAAAAATGAAGGTGAAACAGCAATAGAGCAGTTTGTCCATGTAAATCAAATCAAACCATGCCATCTCAGACATGAGATCAGGCAGCTTGAGCATGTAGAGACAGATAAAGTCCCTTGAACAAAAAAGGAGAAAATAAATGGGTGTAATCAGGAGGCAGTGACAAAGAAGTTAAAAAAAAGTTGATTGTTATGATGGCACATAAACACTGTAATATATGTAAAAATATATAATATAAATAAATAAATAAATAAATAAATAAATAAATAAATGCACATATAACGGAAGCTCGTGGTTGGTGTGCAGAGAGAAAGTGTATTAAATATTGAATGCTGTTTTATATGTGTTTGTTTTCTTTTAACTTGTGTTTAATTTCAGAAGAAAGAAAAAAAAAACGAAATATTTTTACCAAGCATGTTTTATTTTTGGCAAAAGGATGAAGTTAGTATTGTGCTATGTACTTAATCTGTTTATTTTCTATTTTGATTTAGACAATTAACATTATTTGGTCGGAGGTTCCGGGATCAGAGGCCACGGGAGACGATGGAGTCCTGGAGTCCCCTGGATGAAGACCAAAAGATGCCTGCCTCCAGGTGGAGGTGAAGACAAAATAACCGGAATGCCAAAAGAGATGACTACTGTGGATTCAAGATTGCCAAGATGAAAGAGTACTCGAATGGACCGAATAACATCGCTGGTCGGGACATACCAAAAGAGACAAAGCAAAAGTTCCGGCATATGAAGTTCCACGTATTTATTATTTTAATTATTTATTTTAACTTGTTATATTACTTATTTGTTTTAGTTAGTTGTTTTATTTCATTGTTTTTAATTGACTTGGAAAATGTAAACTTAAAGTAATGCCACTTCCACTGAGAAGGCAAATGTGGAACATTTTATGAACTGATGGACTCAGATGAAATGTTGATTGCAAATTTTCATTGATGCACATGAATATTCATTTTGTTGGATTGCTATATTGTAAAAAAAAATAGAACAAGTTGTTTTTAGGAATTGGCTTGGATTATAGCCAAGTTCTAAAAACAAAAGGAGGGTATATGTAAGGATATTTGGCGTGTTACAGTACAGAGTACAGTAATACTGCACAAGTAGCACATTTTTTTTGCAGCACCACCACAAGGGTGCGGTGCATTGCTATATGGGTTACCAGATTAACAAGGAAAGACAGGCTATTCAGTCAAAAACGATTTTAACATATAAGATGCAAATCTATTTTTACAGTTAAAAGCACACGTGCTCATTTAAAAATGCACACTATTTTTCACCTGAAATGCCTATATTGCTAGAGACACATTTGAAAATTAACAGCTAACCTATTAACAATTAACCTGACTAATAAAACCTTATTCAACATAACCCACTAATAAAATGTGTTCTCCACTGCAGAATTAGGCATACTCTGAAAACCATTTAAATGCGTGTGCAGATTTTTTTCTTCTCTTCTCTGCCTGATTCTCCGTGTTTTTGTGCACAGTAACTGCAGGAAGAAGGAAGTCAGATTTGCAACAATTGCAAATGTATAAGCAAAGCTATTGTTGAAGAGTAGGAGGATGAGAGATGATGGATTTCATTGGGACACGTCATACAGAGGGCTGAGAGGAAAGTTTTAGTGGGCAGTATCAGGGAAAAAGAAAGAGACATCTTTCTGCACTATTGGGGAGAAGACCTGGCTGTGCTGCTCCTGACTGAATGCAGATTCCTGTGTCCTGCTGCAGTCGAGATTGGGGAGAGCTGAAAGAAGGACCTTTCCACTGGCTGAGGCATTCCTATCTGCAAAAGCTGAGAATTCCAGGCAATGACCCCGGTTTGAGAAGGCAAGCGTTCCTTTTTGCTGGAGTTAATCCAAGAGAGCCACATTCACAAAGAGAACAACTAAAAAGATAAGGTAATGAGAAGTGTGGGAGCTGAGTGTGTACGGTAATATGCAGTCAGTGTAGGATTCCTGTGCGTGTCTTAATCAAGTGTTAATGTTGCAATTTGAGTTATGTTCTCCGCCACTATCTTTGCAGTGTGTCACAGACAATGCTTTGACTGTACCATTTTATTTCTGTAAAGAATGAGATCGGGTTTAAATACAACTTTTATAATACAGAAAAATATTTGAAAACAGACGGGTGATGTTTATTGTTTACCATTACAATGCTGATGATGTGGGGAGATTTTTAAACAGTGCAATGGTCATTTTAAGACAGATGTGTGCATGTCAAAATCAGTATGAATAATTGTGAGTGACTGTAGCATAGCTTGTTGGAGGTACATGAGCCAACGGGAAGAGAGACTCTCTGAACATAGCTCCCTACCGTATATAAGGTAGTGGAAATTACCACAAGACTACCACATATAGCTCTCTGTCGTAAATAAGTCAGTGAGTTCGCCCATGGTGGCACACCAACACTATCACTGGAAAATGTGGTATTCCTAGAATGCAGGTCTGAGGTCTCTCTAGTGATCACACGAAAAATCTAAGCAAAGATAAGGGATTCTGGACATTGGGGCCACAAATAAAACAAGGGAATTATTCTCACCAAAATACCACCAACCACGTATACCAAATATGCAGATCTGGGTGCTGAAATAATGCATGTCCATTGTATTATTGTTGCACATGGCCAAATCTGAATACAAAGAGTGATTATTGCTAAGTTATTTTTCGGCGGTAATAAAATACCGTCAGGCCCCAAATCTCCACAAAATACCCTACAAATGGGAAGGAGTTGGATATCCCATCTCATGTTATAGGACAGGTCTCAGGTTTGATATTAGAAGCATTGAGATATCACATCTCTGCTATTGGAAGGGTCTCAGGATTGGAATGGGAAGGACTTGGATATCAGAATTCATGTTATAGGAAGGGTCTCAGGTTTGGTATTAGAAGCATTGAGATATCACATCTCATGCTATAGGAAGGGTCTCAGGATTGAAATGGGAAGGACTTGGATATCACATCTCATGTTATAGGAAGGGTCTCAGGTTTGGTATTAGAAGCATTGAGATATCACATCTCATGCTATAGGAAGGGTCTCAGGAATGGAATGGGAAGGACTTGGATATCACATCTCATGATAAAGGAAGGGTCTAAGGTTTGGAAGGGGAAGGATTTGGATATCACATCTCATGTTATTGGACCGGTCTCAGGTTTGGTATTAGAAGCATTGAGATATCAAGTCTCATGGTATAGGACGGGAGTTTGATATCACATCTCATGCCATGGTATGGGTCTCAGGTTTTGTAGAAGCATTGGGATATCACATCTCATGCTATCGGAAGGGTATCAGGATTGGTTTTGGAAGGAGTTGGATATCCCATCTCATGCTATAGGAAGGGTCTCAGGTTGGAATGGGAAGGAGTTGGATATGACATCTCATGTTATAGGAAGGGTTTTAGGATTGGAATGGGAAGGACTTGGATATCACATCTCATGCTGTAGGAAGGCTCTCAGGTTTGGAAAGGGAAGGAGTTGGATATCACATTTCATGTTAGAGGTAGGATCTCAGGTTTGGTATTAGAGGCATTGAGATATCACATCTCATGCTATCAGAAGGGTATCAGATTGGAATGGGAAGGAGTTGGATATCACATCTCATGCTAAAGGGAGGGTCTCAGGTTCGGAAGGGGAAGGATTTGGATATCACATCTCATGTTATAGGAAGGATCTCAGGTTTGGTATTAGAAGCATTGAGATATCACATCTCATGCTATCGGAAGGATCTCAGGTTTGGTATTAGAAGCATTGAGATATCACATCTCATGCTATAGGAAGGGTCTCAGGATTGGAATGGGAAGGAGTTGGATATCACATCTCATGATAAAGGAAGGGTCTAAGGTTTGGAAGGGGAAGGATTTGGATATCACATCTCATGTTATAGGACGGGTCTCAGGTTTGGTATTAGAAGCATTGAGATATCAAGTCTCATGGTATAGGAAGGGTCTCAGAATTGGAATGGGAAGGAGTTGGATATCACATCTCAAGCTATAGGAAGGGTCGCAGGATTGGAATGGGAAGGAGTTTGATGTCACATCTTATGCCATAGTATGGGTCTCAGGTTTGGTAGAAGCATTGGGATATCACATCTCATGCTATTGGAAGGGTATCAGTATTGGATTTGGAAGGAGTTGGATATCCCATCTCATGCTATAGGAAGGGTCTCAGGTTGGAATGGGAAGGAGTTGGATATCACATTTCATGTTATAGGAAGGGTCTCAGGATTGGAATGTGAAGGACTTGGATATCATATCTCATGCTATAGGAAGGCTCTCAGGTTTGGAAGGGGAAGGAGTTGGATATCACATTTCATGTTAGAGGAAGGATCTCAGGTTTGATATTAGAGGCCTTGAGATATCACATCTCATGCTATAGGAAGGGTCTCAGGATTGGAATGGGAAGGAGTTGGATATCACATCTCAAGCTATAGGAAGGGTCTCAGGTTTGGTATAAGCATTGAGATATCACATCTCATGCTATAGGAAGGGTCTCAGGATTGGAATGGGAAGGAGTTGGATATCACATCTCATGTTATAGGAAAGATCTCAGGTTTGGTATTAGAAGCATTGAGACATCACATCTCATGTTATAGGAAGGGTCTTAGGATTGGAATGGGAAGAAGTTGAATATCACATCTCATGCTATAGGAAGGGTCTCAGGTTTGGTATAAGCATTGAGATATCACATCTCATGCTATAGGAGGGGTCTCAGGATTGGAATGGGAAGGAGTTGTATATGACATCTCATGCCATAGGAAGGGTCTCAGGTTTGGTATAAGCATTGAGATATCACATCTCTGCTATCGGAAGGGTCTCAGGATTGGTATGCGAAGGAGTTGGATATTCCCATCTCATGTAATAGGAAGGGTCTCAGGTTTGGTTTTAGAAGCATTGAGATATCACATCTCATGCTATAGGAAGGGTCTCAGGATTGGAATGGGAAGGACTTGGATATCACATCTCATGCTATAGGGAGGGTCTCAAGTTTGATATTAGAAGCTTTGAGATATCACATCTCATGATATCGGAAGGGTCTCAGGATTGGAATGGGAAGGAGTTGGATATCACATCTCATGATAAAGGAAGGGTCTAATGTTTGGAAGGGGAAGGATTTGGATATCACATCTCATGTTATATTACGGGTCTCAGGTTTGGTATTAGAAGCATTGAGATATCAAGTCTCAGAGTATAGGAAGGGTCTCAGAATTGGAATGGGAAGGAGGTGGATATCACATTTCAAGCTATAGGAAGGGTCTCAGGATTGGAATGGGAAGGACTTGGATATCACATCTCATGCTATAGGAAGGCTCTCAGGTTTGGAAGGGGAAAGAGTTGGATATCACATTTCATGTTAGAGGTAGGATCTCAGGTTTGGTATTAGAGGCATTGAGATATCACATCTCATGCTATCAGAAGGGTCTCGGGAATGGAATGGGAAGGAGTTGGATATCACATCTCATGCTAAAGGAAGGGTCTCAGGTTTGGAAGGGGAAGGATTTGGATATCACATCTCATGTTATAGGAAGGATCTCAGGTTTGGTATTAGAAGCATTGAGATATCACATCTCATGCTATCGGAAGGATCTCAGGTTTGGTATTAGAAGCATTGAGATATCACATCTCATGCTATCAGAAGGGTCTCAGGATTGGAATTGGAAGGAGTTGGATATTACATCTCATGCTAAAGGGAGGGTCTCAGGTTTGGAAGGGGAAGGATTTGGATATCACATCTCATGTTATCGGAAGGATCTCACGTTTGGTATTAGAAGTATTGAGATATCATATCTCATGCTATAGGAAGGGTCTCAGGATTGGAATGGGAAGGAGTTGGATATCACATCTCATGCTATAGGAAGTGTCTCAGGATTGTAATGGGAAGGACTTGGATATCACATCTCATGCTATAGGTAGGGTCTCAAGTTTTATATTAGAAGCATTGAGATATCACATCTCATGCTATAGGAAGGGTCTGAGGATTGGAATGGGAAGGAGTTGGATATCACATCTCATGCTATGGGAAGGGTCTCAGGTTTGGTATAAGCAGTGAGATATCACATCTCATGCTATAGGAAGTGTCTCAGGATTGGAATGGGAAGGAGTTGGATATCACATCTCATGTTATAGGAAGGATCTCAGGTTTGGTATAAGCATTGAGATATCACATCTCTGCTATCGGAAGGGTCTCAGGATTGGAATGGGAAGGAGTTGGATATTCCCATCTCATGTTATAGGAAGGGTCTCAGGTTTGGTATTAGAAGCATTGAGATATCACATCTCATGCTATAGGAAGGGTCTCAGGATTGGAATGGGAAGGACTTGGATATCACATCTCATGCTATAGGGAGGGTCTCAAGTTTGATATTAGAAGCTTTGAGATATCACATCTCATGATATCGGAAGGGTCTCAGGATTGGAATGGGAAGGAGTTGGATATCACATCTCATGATAAAGGAAGGGTCTAAGGTTTGGAAGGGGAAGGATTTGGATATCACATCTCATGTTATATTACGGGTCTCACGTTTGTATTAGAAGCATTGAGATATCAAGTCTCATAGTATAGGAAGGGTCTCAGAATTGGAATGGGAAGGAGTTGGATATCACATCTCAAGCTATAGGAAGGGTCTCAGGATTGGAATGGGAAGGACTTGGATATCACATCTCATGCTATAGGAAGGCTCTCAGGTTTGGAAGGGGAAAGAGTTGGATATCACATTTCATGTTAGAGGTAGGATCTCAGGTTTGGTATTAGAGGCATTGAGATATCACATCTCATGCTATCAGAAGGGTCTCAGGAATGGAATGGGAAGGATTTAGATATCACATATCATGCTATAGGGAGGGTCTCAGTTTTGATATTAGAAGCATTGAGATATCACATCTCATGCTATAGGAAGTGTCTCAGGATTGGAATGGGAAGGTGCTGGATATCACATCTCATGCTAAAGGAAGGATCTCAGGTTTGGAACGGGAAGGATTTGGATATCACATCTCATGTTATAGGAAGGGTCTCAGGTTTGGTATAAGCATTGAGATATCACATCTCTGCTATCGGAAGTGTCTCAGGATTGGAATGGGAAGGAGTTGGATATCCCATCTCATGTTATAGGACGGGTCTCAGGTTTGTTATTAGAATCATTGAGATATCATATTGCATGCTGTAGGAAGGGTCTAAGGGTTGGAATGGGAAGGACTTGGATATCACATCTCATGCTATAGATAGGCTCTTAGGTTTGGAAAGGGAAGGAGTTGGATATCACATTTCATGTTAGAGGAAGGATCTCAGGTTTGGTATTAGAAGCATTGAGATAGCACATCTCATGCTATAGGAAGGGTCTCAGGATTGGAATGGGAAGCAGTTGGATATCACATCTCATGCGATAGGAAGGGTCTCAGGTTTGGTATAAGCATTGAGATATCACATCTCATGCTATAGGACGGGTCTCAGGATTGGAATGGAAGGAGTTGGATATCACATCTCATGTTATAGGAAGGATCTCAGGTTTGGTATTAGAAGCATTGAGACATCACATCTCATGCTATAGGAAGAGTCTCAGGGTTGGAATGGGAAGGAGTTGGATATCACATCTCATCCAATAGGAAGGGTCTCAGGTTTGGAATGGGAAGGAATTGGATATCACATCTCATGTTATAGGAAGGATCTCAGGTTTGGTATTAGAAGCATTGAGATATCACATCTCATGCTATAGGAAGGGTCTCAGGATTGGAATGTGAAGGATTTGGATATCACATCTCATGCTAAAGGAAGGGTCTCAGGTTTGGTAGAAGCATTGAGATATCACGTCTCTGCTATCGGAAGGGTCTCAGGATTGGATTGGGAAGGAGTTGGATATCACATCTCATGCCATAGGAAGGGTCTCAGGTTTGGTATAAGCATTGAGATGTCACATCTCTGCTATCGGAAAGGGTCTCAGGATTGGATTGGGAAGGAGTTGGATATCCCTTCTCATGCTATAGGAAGTGTCTCAGGTTGGAATGGGAAGGAGTTGGATATCACATCTCATGCTATATAGATAGGCTCTTAGGTTTGGAAAGGGAAGGAGTTGGATATCACATTTCATGTTAGAGGAAGGATCTCAGGTTTGGTATTAGAAGCATTGAGATATCACATCTCATGCTATAGGAAGGGTCTCAGGATTGGAATGGGAAGCAGTTGGATATCACATCTCATGCGATGGGAAGGGTCTCAGGTTTGGTATAAGCATTGAGATATCACATCTCATGCTATAGGACGGGTCTCAGGATTGGAATGGAAGGAGTTGGATATCACATCTCATGTTATAGGAAGGATCTCAGGTTTGGTATTAGAAGCATTGAGACATCACATCTCATGCTATAGGAAGGGTCACAGGGTTGGAATCGGAAGGTGTTGGATATCACATCTCATCCAATAGGAAGGGTCTCAGGTTTGGAATGGGAAGGAATTGGATATCACATCTCATGTTATAGGAAGGATCTCAGGTTTGGTATTAGAAGCATTGAGATATCACATCTCATGCTATAGGAAGGGTCTCAGGATTGGAATGTGAAGGATTTGGATATCACATCTCATGCTAAAGGAAGGGTCTCAGGTTTGGTAGAAGCATTGAGATATCACGTCTCTGCTATCGGAAGGGTCTCAGGATTGGATTGGGAAGGAGTTGGATATCACATCTCATGCCATAGGAAGGGTCTCAGGTTTGGTATAAGCATTGAGATGTCACATCTCTGCTATCGGAAGGGTCTCAGGATTGGATTGGGAAGGAGTTGGATATCCCTTCTCATGCTATAGGAAGTGTCTCAGGTTGGAATGGGAAGGAGTTGGATATCACATCTCATGTTATAGGAAGGGTCTCAGGATTGGAATGGGAAGGATTTGGATATCACACCTCTTGCTATAGGAAGGGTCTCAGGATTGGAATGGGTAGGAGTTGGATATTACTTTCATGCTATAGGAAGGGTCTCATGTTTGGAATGGGAAGGAGTTGGATATCACATATGCTATAGTTAGTGTCTCAGGTTTGGAACGGGAAGGAGTTGGATATCACATCTCATGTTATAGGAAGGGTCTCAGGTTTGGTATAAGCATTGAGATATCACATCTCTGCTATCGGAAGCGGCTCAGGATTGGAATGGGAAGGAGTTGGATATCCCATCTCATGTTATAGGAAGAGTCTCTGGTTTGGTATTAGAATCATTGAGATATCACATCGCATGCTGTAGGAAGGGTCTAAGGATTGGAATGGGATGGACTTGGATATCACATCTCATGCTATAGGTAGGCTCTCAGGTTTGGTATAAGCATTGAGATATCACATCTCATGCTATAGGAAGGGTCTCAGGATTGGAATGGGAAGGAATTGGATATCACATCTCATGCTATAGGAAGGGTCTCAGATTTGGTATAAGCATTGAGATATCACATCTCATGCTAAAGGAAGGGTCTCAGGATTGGAATGGGAAGGAGTTGTATATGACATCTCAGGCCATAGGACGGTTCTCAGGTTTGGTATAAGCATTGAGATATCACATCTCTGCTATCGGAAGGGTCTCAGGATTGGAATGGGAAGGAGTTGGATATCCCATCTCATGTTATAGGAAGGGTCTCAGGTTTGGTATTAGAAGCATAGAGATATCACATCTCATGCTATAGGAAGGGTCTCAGGATTTGAATGGCAAGGAGTTGGATATCACATCTCATGCCATAGGAAGGGTCTCAGGTTTGGTATAAGCATTGAGATATCACATCTCTGCTATCGGAAGGGTCTCAGGATTGGATTGGGAAGGAGTTAGATATCCCTTCTCATGCTATAGGAAGTGTCTCAGGTTGGAATGGGAAGGAGTTGGATATCACATCTCATGTTATAGGAAGGGTCTCAGGATTGGAATGGGAAGGACTTGGATGTCACATCTCATGCTATAGGGAGGGTCTCAAGTTTGATATTAGAAGCATTGAGATAACAAATCTCATGATATCGGAAGGGTCTCAGGATTGGAATGGGAAGGAGTTGGATATCACATCTCATGATAAAGGAAGGGTCTAAGGTTTGGAAGGGGAAGGATTTGGATATCACATCTCATGTTATAGGACGGGTCTCAGGTTTGGTATTAGAAGCATTGAGATATCAAGTCTCATGGTATAAGAAGGGTCTCAGAATTGGAATGGGAAGGAGTTGGATATCACACCTCAAGCTATAGGAAGTGTCTCAGGATTGGAATGGGAAGGAGTTTGATATCACATCTCATGCCATAGTATGGGTCTCAGGTTTGGTAGAAGCATTGGGATATCACATCTCATGCTATCGGAAGGGTATCAGTATTGGATTTGGAAGAAGTTGGATATCCCATCTCATGCTATAGGAAGGGTCTCAGGTTGGAATGGGAAGGAGTTGGATATCACATTTCATGTTATAGGAAGGGTCTCAGGATTGGAATGGGAAGGACTTGGATATCATATCTCATGCTATAGGACGGGTCTCAGGTTTGTTATTAGAATCATTGAGATATCATATTGCATGCTGTAGGAAGGGTCTAAGGATTGGAATGGGAAGGACTTGGATATCACATCTCATGCTATAGATAGGCTCTTAGGTTTGGAAAGGGAAGGAGTTGGATATCACATTTCATGTTAGAGGAAGGATCTCAGGTTTGGTATTAGAAGCATTGAGATATCACATCTCATGCTATATGAAGGGTCTCAGGATTGGAATGGGAAGTAGTTGGATATCACATCTCATGCTATAGGAAGGGTCTCAGGTTTGGTATAAGCATTGAGATATCACATCTCATGCTATAGGACAGGTCTCAGGATTGGAATGGAAGGAGTTGGATATCACATCTCATGTTATAGGAAGGATCTCAGGTTTGGTATTAGAAGCATTGAGACATCACATCTCATGCTATAGGAAGGGTCTCAGGGTTGGAATGGGAAGGAGTTGGATATCACATCTCATCCAATAGGAAGGGTCTCAGGTTTGGAATGGGAAGGAATTGGATATCACATCTCATGCTATAGGAAGGGTCTCAGGATTGGAATGTGAAGGATTTGGATATCACATCTCATGCTAAAGGAAGGGTCTCAGGTTTGGTAGAAGCATTGAGATATCACGTCTCTGCTATCGGAAGGGTCTCAGGATTGGATTGGGAAGGAGTTGGATATCCCTTCTCATGCTATAGGAAGGGTCTCAGGATTTGAATGGCAAGGAGTTGGATATCACATCTCATGCCATAGGAAGGGTCTCAGGTTTGGTATAAGCATTGAGATATCACATCTCTGCTATCGGAAGGGTCTCAGGATTGGAATGGGAAGGAGTTGGATATTCCCATCTCATGTTATAGGAAGGGTCTCAGGTTTGGTATTAGAAGCATTGAGATATCACATCTCATGCTATAGGAAGGGTCTCAGGATTGGAATGGGAAGGACTTGGATATCACATCTCATGCTATAGGGAGGGTCTCAAGTTTGATATTAGAAGCTTTGAGATATCACATCTCATGATATCGGAAGAGTCTCAGGATTGGAATGGGAAGGAGTTGGATATCACATCTCATGATAAAGGAAGGGTCTAAGGTTTGGAAGGGGAAGGATTTGGATATCACATCTCATGTTATATTACGGGTCTCAGGTTTGGTATTAGAAGCATTGAGATATCAAGTCTCAGAGTATAGGAAGGGTCTCAGAATTGGAATGGGAAGGAGTTGGATATCACATCTCAAGCTATAGGAAGGGTCTCAGGATTGGAATGGGAAGGACTTGGATATCACATCTCATGCTATAGGAAGGCTCTCAGGTTTGGAAGGGGAAAGAGTTGGATATCACATTTCATGTTAGAGGTAGGATCTCCGGTTTGGTATTAGAGGCATTGAGATATCACATCTCATGCTATCAGAAGGGTCTCAGGAATGGAATGGGAAGGAGTTGGATATCACATCTCATGCTAAAGGGAGGGTCTCAGGTTTGGAAGGGGAAGGATTTGGATATCACATCTCATGTTATAGGAAGGATCTCAGGTTTGGTATTAGGAGCATTGAGATATCACATCTCATGCTATCGGAAGGATCTCAGGTTTGGTATTAGAAGCATTGAGATATCAAATCTCATGCTATCAGAAGGGTCTCAGGATTGGAATGGGAAGGAGTTGGATATCACATCTCATGCTAAAGGGAGGGTCTCAGGTTTGGAAGGGGAAGGATTTGGATATCACATCTCATGTTATCGGAAGGATCTCACGTTTGGTATTAGAAGTATTGAGATATCATATCTCATGCTATAGGAAGGGTCTCAGGATTGGAATGGGAAAGAGTTGGATATCACATCTCATGCTATAGGGAGTGTCTCAGGATTGGAATGGGAAGGACTTAGATATCACATATCATGCTATAGGGAGGGTCTCAGTTTTGATATTAGAAGCATTGAGATATCACATCTCATGCTATCGGAAGTGTCTCAGGATTGGAATGGGAAGGAGCTGGATATCACATCTCATGCTAAAGGAAGGGTCTCAGGTTTGGAACGGGAAGGATTTGGATATCACATCTCATGTTATAGGAAGGGTCTCATGTTTGGTATAAGCATTGAGATATCACATCTCTGCTATCAGAAGTGTCTCAGGATTGGAATGGGAAGGAGTTGGATATCACATCTCATGTTATAGGACGGGTCTCAGGTTTGTTATTAGAATCGTTGAGATATCATATTGCATGCTGTAAGAAGGGTCTAAGGGTTGGAATGGGAAGGACTTGGATATCACATCTCATGCTATAGATAGGCTCTTAGGTTTGGAAAGGGAAGGAGTTGGATATCACATTTCATGTTAGAGGAAGGATCTCAGGTTTGGTATTAGAAGCATTGAGATATCACATCTCATGCTATATGAAGGGTCTCAGGATTGGAATGGGAAGTAGTTGGATATCACATCTCATGCTATAGGAAGGGTCTCAGGTTTAGTATAAGCATTGAGATATCACATCTCATGCTATAGGACGGGTCTCAGGATTGGAATGGAAGGAGTTGGATATCACATCTCATGTTATAGGAAGGATCTCAGGTTTGGTATTAGAAGCATTGAGACATCACATCTCATGCTATAGGAAGGGTCTCAGGGTTGGAATGGGAAGGAGTTGGATATCACATCTCATCCAATAGGAAGGGTCTCAGGTTTGGAATGGGAAGGAATTGGATATCACATCTCATGTTATAGGAAGGATCTCAGGTTTGGTATTAGAAGCATTGAGATATCACATCTCATGCTATAGGAAGGGTCTCAGGATTGGAATGTGAAGGATTTGGATATCACATCTAATGCTAAAGGAAGGGTCTCAGGTTTGGTAGAAGCATTGAGATATCACGTCTCTGCTATCGGAAGGGTCGCAGGATTGGATTGGGAAGGAGTTGGATATCCCTTCTCATGCTATAGGAAGTGTCTCAGGTTGGAATGGGAAGGAGTTGGATATCACATCTCATGTTATAGGAAGGGTCTCAGGATTGGAATGGGAAGGATTTGGATATCACATCTCTTGCTATAGGAAGGGTCTCAGGATTGGAATGGGTAGGAGTTGGATATTACTTTCTTTCTATAGGAAGGGTCTCATGTTTGGAATGGGAAGGAGTTGGATATCACATATGCTATAGTTAGTGTCTCAGGTTTGGAACGGGAAGGAGTTGGATATCACATCTCATGTTATAGGAAGGGTCTCAGGTTTGGTATAAGCATTGAGATATCACATCTCTGCTATCGGAAGCGGCCCAGGATTGGAATGGGAAGGAGTTGGATATCCCATCTCATGTTATAGTAAGAGTCTCTGGTTTGGTATTAGAATCATTGAGATATCACATCGCATGCTGTAGGAAGGGTCTAAGGATTGGAATGGGATGGACTTGGATATCACATCTCATGCTATAGGTAGGCTCTCAGGTTTGGTATAAGCATTGAGATATCACATCTCATGCTATAGGAAGGGTCTCAGGATTGGAATGGGAAGGATTTGGATATCACATCTCATGCTATAGGAAGGGTCTCAGATTTGGTATAAGCATTGAGATATCACATCTCATGCTAAAGGAAGGGTCTCAGGATTGGAATGGGAAGGAGTTGTATATGACATCTCAGGCCATAGGAAGGGTCTCAGGTTTGGTATAAGCATTGAGATATCACATCTCTGCTATCGGAAGGGTCTCAGGATTGGAATGGGAAGGAGTTGGATATCCCATCTCATGTTATAGGAAGGGTCTCAGGTTTGGTATTAGAAGCATAGAGATATCACATCTCATGCTATAGGAAGGGTCTCAGGATTGGAATGGGAAGGACTTGGATGTCACATCTCATGCTATAGGGAGGATCTCAAGTTTGATATAAAAGCATTGAGATAACAAATCTCATGATATCGGAAGGGTCTCAGGATTGGAATGGGAAGGAGTTGGATACCACATCTCATGATAAAGGAAGGGTCTAAGGTTTGGAAGGGGAAGGATTTGGATATCACATCTCATGTTATAGGACGGGTCTCAGGTTTGGTATTAGAAGCATTGAGATATCAAGTCTCATGGTATAAGAAGGGTCTCAGAATTGGAATGGGAAGGAGTTGGATATCACACCTCAAGCTATAGGAAGGGTCTCAGGATTGGAATGGGAAGGAGTTTGATATCACATCTCATGCCATAGTATGGGTCTCAGGTTTGGTAGAAGCATTGGGATATCACATCTCATGCTATCGGAAGGGTATCAGTATCGGATTTTGAAGAAGTTGGATATCCCATCTCATGCTATAGGAAGGGTCTCAGGTTGGAATGGGAAGGAGTTGGATATCACATTTCATGTTATAGGAAGGGTCTCAGGATTGGAATGGGAAGGACTTGGATATCATATCTCATGCTATAGGACGGGTCTCAGGTTTGTTATTAGAATCATTGAGATATCATATTGCATGCTGTAGGAAGGGTCTAAGGATTGGAATAGGAAGGACCTGGATATCACATCTCATGCAATAGATAGGCTCTTAGGTTTGGAAAGGGAAGGAGTTGTATATCACATTTCATGTTAGAGGAAGGATCTCAGGTTTGGTATTAGAAGCATTGAGATATCACATCTCATGCTATAGGAAGGGTCTCAGGATTGGAATGGGAAGTAGTTGGATATCACATCTCATGCTATAGGAAGGGTCTCAGGTTTGGTATAAGCATTGAGATATCACATCTCATGCTATAGGACGGGTCTCAGGATTGGAATGGAAGGAGTTGGATATCACATCTCATGTTATAGGAAGGATCTCAGGTTTGGTATTAGAATCATTGAGACATCACATCTCATGCTATAGGAAGGGTCTCAGGGTTGGAATGGGAAGGAGTTGGATATCACAACTCATCCAATAGGAAGGGTCTCAGGTTTGGAATGGGAAGGAATTGGATATCACATCTCATGTTATAGGAAGGATCTCAGGTTTGGTATTAGAAGCATTGAGATATCACATCTCATGCTATAGGAAGGGTCTCAGGATTGGAATGTGAAGGATTTGGATATCACATCTCATGCTAAAGGAAGGGTCTCAGGTTTGGTAGAAGCATTGAGATATCACGTCTCTGCTATCGGAAGGGTCTCAGGATTGGATTGGGAAGGAGTTGGATATCCCTTCTCATGCTATAGGAAGGGTCTCAGGATTTGAATGGCAAGGAGTTGGATATCACATCTCATGCCATACGAAGGGTCTCAGGTTTGGTATAAGCATTGAGATATCACATCTCTGCTATCGGAAGGGTCTCAGGATTGGAATGGGAAGGAGTTGGATATTCCCATCTCATGTAATAGGAAGGGTCTCAGGTTTGGTATTAGAAGCATTGAGATATCACATCTCATGCTATAGGAAGGGTCTCAGGATTGGAATGGGAAGGACTTGGATATCACATCTCATGCTATAGGGAGGGTCTCAAGTTTGATATTAGAAGCTTTGAGATATCACATCTCATGATATCGGAAGGGTCTCAGGATTGGAATGGGAAGGAGTTGGATATCACATCTCATGATAAAGGAAGGGTCTAAGGTTTGGAAGGGGAAGGATTTGGATATCACATCTCATGTTATATTACGCGTCTCACGTTTGTATTAGAAGCATTGAGATATCAAGTCTCATAGTATAGGAAGGGTCTCAGAATTGGAATGGGAAGTAGTTGGATATCACATCTCAAGCTATAGGAAGGGTCTCAGGATTGGAATGGGAAGGACTTGGATATCACATCTCATGCTATAGGAAGGCTCTCAGGTTTGGAAGGGGAAAGAGTTGGATATCACATTTCATGTTAGAGGTAGGATCTCAGGTTTGGTATTAGAGGCATTGAGATATCACATCTCATGCTATCAGAAGGGTCTCAGGAATGGAATGGGAAGGAGTTGGATATCACATCTCATGCTAAAGGGAGGGTCTCAGGTTTGGAAGGGGAAGGATTTGGATATCACATCTCATGTTATAGGAAGGATCTCAGGTTTGGTATTAGAAGCATTGAGATATCACATCTCATGCTATAGGAAGGCTCTCAGGTTTGGAAGGGGAAAGAGTTGGATATCACATTTCATGTTAGAGGTAGGATCTCAGGTTTGGTATTAGAGGCATTGAGATATCACATCTCATGCTATCAGAAGGGTCTCAGGAATGGAATGGGAAGGAGTTGGATATCACATCTCATGCTAAAGGGAGGGTCTCAGGTTTGGAAGGGGAAGGATTTGGATATCACATCTCATGTTATAGGAAGGATCTCAGGTTTGGTATTAGAAGCATTGAGATATCACATCTCATGCTATCGGAAGGATCTCAGGTTTGGTATTAGAAGCATTGAGATATCACATCTCATGCTATCGGAAGGATCTCAGGTTTGGTATTAGAAGCATTGAGATATCACATCTCATGCTATCAGAAGGGTCTCAGGATTGGAATGGGAAGGAGTTGGATATCACATCTCATGCTAAAGGGAGGGTCTCAGGTTTGGAAGGGGAAGGATTTGGATATCACATCTCATGTTATCGGAAGGATCTCACGTTTGGTATTAGAAGTATTGAGATATCATATCTAATGCTATAGGAAGGGTCTCAGGATTGGAATGGGAAGGAGTTGGATATCACATCTCATGCTATAGGAAGGGTCTGAGGATTGGAATGGGAAGGAGTTGGATATCACATCTCATGCTATGGGAATGGTCTCAAGTTTGGTATAAGCAGTGAGATATCACATCTCATGCTATAGGAAGTGTCTCAGGATTGGAATGGGAAGGGGTTGGATATCACATCTCATGTTATAGGAAGGATCTCAGGTTTGGTATAAGCATTGAGATATCACATCTCTGCTATCGGAAGGGTCTCAGGATTGGAATGGGAAGGAGTTGGATATTCCCATCTCATGTTATAGGAAGGGTCTCAGGTTTGGTATTAGAAGCATTGAGATATCACATCTCATGCTATAGGAAGGGTCTCAGGATTGGAATGGGAAGGACTTGGATATCACATCTCATGCTATAGGGAGGGTCTCAAGTTTGATATTAGAAGCTTTGAGATATCACATCTCATGATATCGGAAGGGTCTCAGGATTGGAATGGGAAGGAGTTGGATATCACATCTCATGATAAAGGAAGGGTCTAAGGTTTGGAAGGGGAAGGATTTGGATATCACATCTCATGTTATATTACGGGTCTCACGTTTGTATTAGAAGCATTGAGATATCAAGTCTCATAGTATAGGAAGGGTCTCAGAATTGGAATGGGAAGGAGTTGGATATCACATCTCAAGCTATAGGAAGGGTCTCAGGATTGGAATGGGAAGGACTTGGATATCACATCTCATGCTATAGGAAGGCTCCCAGGTTTGGAAGGGGAAAGAGTTGGATATCACATTTCATGTTAGAGGTAGGATCTCAGGTTTGGTATTAGAGGCATTGAGATATCACATCTCATGCTATCAGAAGGGTCTCAGGAATGGAATGGGAAGGAGTTGGATATCACATCTCATGCTAAAGGGAGGGTCTCAGGTTTGGAAGGGGAAGGATTTGGATATCACATCTCATGTTATAGGAAGGATCTCAGGTTTGGTATTAGAAGCATTGAGATATCACATCTCATGCTATCGGAAGGATCTCAGGTTTGGTATTAGAAGCATTGAGATATCACATCTCATGCTATCAGAAGAGTCTCAGGATTGGAATAGGAAGGAGTTGGATATCACATCTCATGCTAAAGGGAGGGTCTCAGGATTGGAAGGGGAAGGATTTGCATATCACATCTCATGTTATCGGAAGGATCTCACGTTTGGTATTAGAAGTATTGAGATATCATATCTCATGCTATAGGAAGGGTCTCAGGATTGGAATGGGAAGGAGTTGGATATCACATCTCATGCTATAGGGAGGGTCTCAGGATTGGAATGGGAAGGACTTAGATATCACATATCATGCTATAGGGAGGGTCTCAGTTTTGATATTAGAAGCATTGAGATATCACATCTCATGCTATAGGAAGTGCCTCAGGATTGGAATGGGAAGGTGCTGGATATCACATCTCATGCTAAAGGAAGGGTCTCAGGTTTGGAACGGGAAGGATTTGGATATCACATCTCATGTTATAGGAAGGGTCTCAGGTTTGGTATAAGCATTGAGATATCACATCTCTGCTATCGGAAGTGTCTCAGGATTGGAATGGGAAGGAGTTGGATATCCCATCTCATGTTATAGGACGGGTCTCAGGTTTGTTATTAGAATCATTGAGATATCATATTGCATGCTGTAGGAAGGGTCTAAGGGTTGGAATGGGAAGGACTTGGATATCACATCTCATGCTATAGATAGGCTCTTAGGTTTGGAAAGGGAAGGAGTTGGATATCACATTTCATGTTAGAGGAAGGATCTCAGGTTTGGTATTAGAAGCATTGAGATATCACATCTCATGCTATAGGAAGGGTCTCAGGATTGGAATAGGAAGGAGTTGGATATCACATCTCATGCTAAAGGGAGGGTCTCAGGATTGGAAGGGGAAGGATTTGCATATCACATCTCATGTTATCGGAAGGATCTCACGTTTGGTATTAGAAGTATTGAGATATCATATCTCATGCTATAGGAAGGGTCTCAGGATTGGAATGGGAAGGAGTTGGATATCACATCTCATGCTATAGGGAGGGTCTCAGGATTGGAATGGGAAGGACTTAGATATCACATATCATGCTACAGGGAGGGTCTCAGTTTTGATATTAGAAGCATTGAGATATCACATCTCATGCTATAGGAAGTGTCTCAGGATTGGAATGGGAAGGTGCTGGATATCACATCTCATGCTAAAGGAAGGGTCTCAGGTTTGGAACAGGAAGGATTTGGATATCACATCTCATGTTATAGGAAGGGTCTCAGGTTTGGTATAAGCATTGAGATATCACATCTCTGCTATCGGAAGTGTCTCAGGATTGGAATGGGAAGGAGTTGGATATCCCATCTCATGTTATAGGACGGGTCTCAGGTTTGTTATTAGAATCATTGAGATATCATATTGCATGCTGTAGGAAGGGTCTAAGGGTTGGAATGGGAAGGACTTGGATATCACATCTCATGCTATAGATAGGCTCTTAGGTTTGGAAAGGGAAGGAGTTGGATATCACATTTCATGTTAGAGGAAGGATCTGAGGTTTGGTATTAGAAGCATTGAGATATCACATCTCATGCTATAGGACGGGTCTCAGGATTGGAATGGAAGGAGTTGGATATCACATCTCATGTTATAGGAAGGATCTCAGGTTTGGTATTAGAAGCATTGAGACATCACATCTCATGCTATAGGAAGGGTCTCAGGGTTGGAATGGGAAGGAGTTGGATATCACATCTCATCCAATAGGAAGGGTCTCAGGTTTGGAATGGGAAGGAATTGGATATCACATCTCATGTTATAGGAAGGATCTCAGGTTTGGTATTAGAAGCATTGAGATATCACATCTCATGCTATAGGAAGGGTCTCAGGATTGGAATGTGAAGGATTTGGATATCACATCTCATGCTAAAGGAAGGGTCTCAGGTTTGGTAGAAGCATTGAGATATCACGTCTCTGCTATCGGAAGGGTCTCAGGATTGGATTGGGAAGGAGTTGGATATCACATCTCATGCCATAGGAAGGGTCTCAGGTTTGGTATAAGCATTGAGATATCACATCTCTGCTATCGGAAGGGTCTCAGGATTGGATTGGGAAGGAGTTGGATATCCCTTCTCATGCTATAGGAAGTGTCTCAGGTTGGAATGGGAAGGAGTTGGATCTCACATCTCATGTTATAGGAAGGGTCTCAGGATTGGAATGGGAAGGATTTGGATATCACATCTCTTGCTATAGGAAGGGTCTCAGGATTGGAATGGGTAGGAGATGGATATTACTTTCTTGCTATAGGAAGGGTCTCATGTTTGGAATGGGAAGGAGTTGGATATCACATCTCATGTTATAGGAAGGGTCTCAGGTTTGGTATAAGCATTGAGATATCACATCTCTGCTATCGGAAGCGGCTCAGGATTGGAATGGGAAGGAGTTGGATATCCCATCTCATGTTATAGGAAGAGTCTCTGGTTTGGTATTAGAATCATTGAGATATCACATCGCATGCTGTAGGAAGGGTCTAAGGATTGGAATGGGATGGACTTGGATATCACATCTCATGCTATAGGTAGGCTCTCAGGTTTGGTATAAGCATTGAGATATCACATCTCATGCTATAGGAAGGGTCTCAGGATTGGAATGGGAAGGAATTGGATATCACATCTCATGCTATAGGAAGGGTCTCAGATTTGGTATAAGCATGGAGATATCACATCTCATGCTAAAGGAAGGGTCTCAGGATTGGAATGGGAAGGAGTTGTATATGACATCTCAGGCCATAGGAAGGTTCTCAGGTTTGGTATAAGCATTGAGATATCACATCTCTGCTATCGGAAGGGTCTCAGGATTGGAATGGGAAGGAGTTGGATATCCCATCTCATGTTATAGGAAGGGTCTCAGGTTTGGTATTAGAAGCATAGAGATAGCACATCTCATGCTATAGGAAGGGTCTCAGGATTTGAATGGCAAGGAGTTGGATATCACATCTCATGCCATAGGAAGGGTCTCAGATTTGGTATAAGCATTGAGATATCACATCTCATGCTAAAGGAAGGGTCTCAGGATTGGAATGGGAAGGAGTTGTATATGACATCTCAGGCCATAGGAAGGTTCTCAGGTTTGGTATAAGCATTGAGATATCACATCTCTGCTATCGGAAGGGTCTCAGGATTGGAATGGGAAGGAGTTGGATATCCCATCTCATGTTATAGGAAGGGTCTCAGGTTTGGTATTAGAAGCATAGAGATATCACATCTCATGCTATAGGAAGGGTCTCAGGATTTGAATGGCAAGGAGTTGGATATCACATCTCATGCCATAGGAAGGGTCTCAGGTTTGGTATAAGCATTGAGATATCACATCTCTGCTATCGGAAGGGTCTCAGGATTGGAATAGAAGGAGTTGGATATCACATCTCATGTTATAGGAAGGATCTCAGGTTTGGTATTAGAAGCATTGAGACCACATCTCATGCTATAGGAAGGGTCTCAGGATTGGAATGGGAAGGAGTTGGATATCAAATCTCATGCTATAGGAAGGGTCTCAGGATTGGAATGGGAAGGAGTTGAATATGACATCTCATGCCGTAGGAAGGGTCTCAGGTTTGGTATAAACATTGAGATATCACATCTCTGCTATCAAAAGGGTCTCAGGATTGGAATTGGAAGGAGTTGGATATCCCATCTCTTGTTATAGGAAGAGTCTCAGGTTTGGTATTAGAAGCATTGAGATATCACATCTCATGCTATAGGAAGTGTCTCAGGATTGGAATGGGAAGGACTTGGATATCACATCTCATGCTATAGGTAGGGTCTCAAGTTTGACATTAGAAGCATTGAGATATCACATCTCATGCTATAGGAAGGGTCTGAGGATTGGAATGGGAAGGAGTTGGATATCACATCTCCTGCTATGGGAAGGGTCTCAGGTTTGGTATAAGCAGTGAGATATCACATCTCATGCTATAGGAAGTGTCTCAGGATTGGAATGGGAAGGAGTTGGATATCACATCTCATGTTATAGGAAGGATCTCAGGTGTGGTATAAGCATTGAGATATCACATCTCTGCTATCGGAAGGGTCTCAAGATTGGAATGGGAAGGAGTTGGATATTCCCATCTCATGTTATAGGAAGGGTCTCAGGTTTGGTATTAGAAGCATTGAGATATCACATCTCATGCTATAGGAAGGGTCTCAGGATTGGAATGGGAAGGACTTGGATATCACATCTCATGCTATAGGGAGGGTCTCAAGTTTGATATTAGAAGCTTTGAGATATCACATCTCATGATATCGGAAGGGTCTCAGGATTGGAATGGGAAGGAGTTGGATATCACATCTCATGATAAAGGAAGGGTCTCAGGATTGGAATGGGAAGGACTTGGATATCACATCTCATGCTATAGGGAGGGTCTCAAGTTTGATATTAGAAGCTTTGAGATATCACATCTCATGATATCGGAAGGGTCTCAGGATTGGAATGGGAAGGAGTTGGATATCACATCTCATGATAAAGGAAGGGTCTAAGGTTTGGAAGGGGAAGGATTTGGATATCACATCTCATGTTATATTACGGGTCTCAGGTTTGGTATTAGAAGCATTGAGATATCAAGTCTCATAGTATAGGAAGGGTCTCAGAATTGGAATGGGAAGGAGTTGGATATCCCATCTCATGTTATAGGAAGAGTCTCTGGTTTGGTATTAGAATCATTGAGATATCACATCGCATGCTGTAGGAAGGGTCTAAGGATTGGAATGGGATGGACTTGGATATCACATCTCATGCTATAGGTAGGCTCTCAGGTTTGGTATAAGCATTGAGATATCACATCTCAAGCTGTAGGAAGGGTCTCAGTATTGGAATGGGAAGGACTTGGATATCACATCTCATGCTATAGGAAGGCTCTCAGGTTTGGAAGGGGAAAGAGTTGGATATCTCATTTCATGTTAGAGGTAGGATCTCAGGTTTGGTATTAGAGGCATTGAGATATCACATCTCTTGCTATCAGAAGGGTCTCAGGAATGGAATGGGAAGGAGTTAGATATCACATCTCATGCTAAAGGGAGGGTCTCAGGTTTGGAAGGGGAAGGATTTGGATATCACATCTCATGTTATAGGAAGGATCTCAGGTTTGGTATTAGAAGCATTGAGATATCACATCTCATGCTATCGGAAGGATCTCAGGTTTGGTATTAGAAGCATTGAGATATCACATCTCATGCTATCAGAAGAGTCTCAGGATTGGAATAGGAAGGAGTTGGATATCACATTTCATGCTAAAGGGAGGGTCTCAGGTTTGGAAGGGGAAGGATTTGGATATCACATCTCATGTTATCGGAAGGATCTCACGTTTGGTATTAGAAGTATTGAGATATCATATCTCATGCTATAGGAAGGGTCTCAGGATTGGAATGGGAAGGAGTTGGATATCACATCTCATGCTATAGGGAGGGTCTCAGGATTGGAATGGGAAGGACTTAGATATCACATATCATGCTATAGGGAGGGTCTCAGTTTTGATATTAGAAGCATTGAGATATCACATCTCATGCTATCGGAAGTGTCTCAGGATTGGAATGGGAAGGAGCTGGATATCACATCTCATGCTAAAGGAAGGGTCTCAGGTTTGGAACGGGAAGGATTTGGATATCACATCTCATGTTATAGGAAGGGTCTCAGGTTTGGTATAAGCATTGAGATATCACATCTCTGCTATCGGAAGTGTCTCAGGATTGGAATGGGAAGGAGTTGGATATCCCATCTCATGTTATAGGACGGGTCTCAGGTTTGTTATTAGAATCATTGAGATATCATATTGCATGCTGTAGGAAGGGTCTAAGGGTTGGAATGTGAAGGACTTGGATATCACATCTCATGCTATAGATAGGCTCTTAGGTTTGGAAAGGGAAGGAGTTGGATATCACATTTCATGTTAGAGGAAGGATCTCAGGTTTGGTATTAGAAGCATTGAGATATCACATCTCATGCTATAGGAAGGGTCTCAGGATTGGAATGGGAAGCAGTTGGATATCACATCTCATGCTATAGGAAGGGTCTCAGGTTTGGTATAAGCATTGAGATATCACATCTCATGCTATAGGACGGGTCTCAGGATTGGAATGGAAGGAGTTGGATATCACATCTCATGTTATAGGAAGGATCTCAGGTTTGGTATTAGACGCATTGAGACATCACATCTCATGCTATAGGAAGGGTCTCAGGGTTGGAATGGGTAGGAGTTGGATATCACATCTCATCCAATAGGAAGGGTCTCAGGTTTGGAATGGGAAGGAATTGGATATCACATCTCATGTTATAGGAAGGATCTCAGGTTTGGTATTAGAAGCATTGAGATATCACATCTCAGGCTATAGGAAGGGTCTCAGGATTGGAATGTGAAGGATTTGGATATCACATCTCATGCTAAAGGAAGGGTCTCAGGTTTGGTAGAAGCATTGAGATATCACGTCGCTGCTATCGGAAGGGTCTCAGGATTGGATTGGGAAGGAGTTGGATATCCCTTCTCATGCTATAGGAAGGGTCTCAGGATTTGAATGGCAAGGAGTTGGATATCACATCTCATGCCATAGGAAGGGTCTCAGGTTTGGTATAAGCATTGAGATATCAGATCTCTGCTATCGGAAGGGTCTCAGGATTGGATTGGGAAGGAGTTGGATATCCCTTCTCATGCTTTAGGAAGTGTCTCAGGTTGGAATGGGAAGGAGTTGGATATCACATCTCATGTTATAGGAAGGGTCTCAGGATTGGAATGGGAAGGATTTGGATATCACATCTCTTGCTATAGGAAGGGTCTCAGGATTGGAATGGGTAGGAGTTGGATATTACTTTCTTGCTATAGGAAGCGTCTCATGTTTGGAATGGGAAGGAGTTGGATATCACATATGCTATAGTTAGTGTCTCAGGTTTGGAACGGGAAGGAGTTGGATATCCCATCTCATGTTATAGGAAGGGTCTCAGGTTTGGTATAAGCATTGAGATATCACATCTCTGCTATCGGAAGCGGCTCAGGATTGGAATGGGAAGGAGTTGGATATCCCATCTCATGTTATAGGAAGAGACTCTGGTTTGGTATTAGAATCATTGAGATATCACATCGCATGCTGTAGGAAGGGTCTAAGGATTGGAATGGGATGGACTTGGATATCACATCTCATGTTATAGGTAGGCTCTCAGGTTTGGTATAAGCATTGAGATATCACATCTCATGCTATAGGGAGGGTCTCAGGATTGGAATGGGAAGGAATTGGATATCACATCTCATGCTATAGGAAGGGTCTCAGATTTGGTATAAGCATTGAGATATCACATCTCATGCTAAAGGAAGGGTCTCAGGATTGGAATGGGAAGGAGTTGTATATGACATCTCAGGCCATGACATCTCAGGCCATAGGAAGGTTCTCAGGTTTGGTATAAGCGTTGAGATATCATATTGCATGCTGTAGGAAGGGTCTAAGGATTGGAATGGGAAGGACCTGGATATCACATCTCATGCTATAGAACGGCTCTCAGGTTTGGAAAGGGAAGGAGTTGGATATCACATCTCATGTTATAGGATGGATCTCAGGTTTGGTATTAGAAGTATTGAGATATCACATCTCATGTTATCGGAAGGATCTCAGGTTTGGTATTAGAAGTATTGAGTTATCACATCTCATGCTATAGGAAGGGTCTCAGGATTGGAATGGGAAGGAGTTGGATATCACATCTCATGCTAAAGGAAGGGTCTCAGGTTTGGTAGAAGCATTGAGATATCACATCTCATGCTATAGGAAGGGTCTCAGGATTGGAATGGGAAGGACTTAGATATCACATATCATGCTATAGGGAGGGTCTCAGTTTTGATATTAGAAGCATTGAGATATCACATCTCATGCTATCGGAAGTGTCTCAGGATTGGAATGGGAAGGAGCTGGATATCACATCTCATGCTAAAGGAAGGGTCTCAGGATTGGAATGGGAAGGAGTTGAATATGACATCTCATGCCGTAGGAAGGGTCTCAGGTTTGGAATAAACATTGAGATATCACATCTCTGCTATCAAAAGGGTCTCAGGATTGGAATGGGAAGGAGTTGGATATCCCATCTCATGTTATAGGAAGAGTCTCAGGTTTGGTATAAACATTGAGATATCACATCTCTGCTATCGGAAGTGTCTCAGGATTGGAATGGGAAGGAGTTGGATATCCCATCTCATGTTATAGGACGGGTCTCAGGTTTGTTATTGGAATCATTGAGATATCATATTGCATGCTGTAGGAAGGGTCTAAGGGTTGGAATGTGAAGGACTTGGATATCACATCTCATGCTATAGATAGGCTCTTAGGTTTGGAAAGGGAAGGAGTTGGATCTCACATTTCATGTTAGAGGAAGGATCTCAGGTTTGGTATTAGAAGCATTGAGATATCACATCTCATGCTATAGGAAGGGTCTCAGGATTGGAATGGGAAGGAGTTGGATATCACATCTCATGCTATAGGAAGGGTCTCAGGTTTGGTATAAGCATTGAGATATCACATCTCATGCTATAGGAAGGGTCTCAGGATTGGAATGGAAGGAGTTGGATATCACATCTCATGTTATAGGAAGGATCTCAGGTTTGGTATTAGAAGCATTGAGACATCACATCTCATGCTATAGGAAGGGTCTCAGGATTGGAATGGGAAGGAGTTGGATATCAAATCTCATGCTATAGGAAGGGTCTCAGGATTGGAATGGGAAGGAGTTGAATATGACATCTCATGCCGTAGGAAGGGTCTCAGGTTTGGTATAAACATTGAGATATCACATCTCTGCTATCAAAAGGGTCTCAGGATTGGAATGGGAAGGAGTTGGATATCCCATCTCATGTTATAGGAAGAGTCTCAAGTTTGGTATTAGAAGCATTGAGATATCAAATCTCATGCTATAGGAAGTGTCTTAGGATTGGAATGGGAAGGACTTGGAATCACATCTCATGCTATAGGTAGGGTCTCAAGTTTGACATTAGAAGCATTGAGATATCACATCTCATGCTATAGGAAGGGTCTGAGGATTGGAATGGAAAGGAGTTGGATATCACATCTCCTGCTATGGGAAGGGTCTCAGGTTTGGTATAAGCAGTGAGATATCACATCTCATGCTATAGGAAGTGTCTCAGGATTGGAATGGGAAGGAGTTGGATATCACATCTCATGTTATAGGAAGGATCTCAGGTTTGGTATAAGCATTGAGATATCACATCTCTGCTATCGGAAGGGTCTCAAGATTGGAATGGGAAGGAGTTGGATATTCCCATCTCATGTTATAGGAAGGGTCTCAGGTTTGGTATTAGAAGCATTGAGATATCACATCTCATGCTATAGGAAGGGTCTCAGGATTGGAATGGGAAGGACTTGGATATCACATCTCATGCTATAGGGAGGGTCTCAAGTTTGATATTAGAAGCTTTGAGATATCACATCTCATGATATCGGAAGGGTCTCAGGATTGGAATGGGAAGGAGTTGGATATCACATCTCATGATAAAGGAAGGGTCTAAGGTTTGGAAGGGGAAGGATTTGGATATCACATCTCATGTTATATTACGGGTCTCAGGTTTGGTATTAGAAGCATTGAGATATCAAGTCTCATAGTATAGGAAGGGTCTCAGAATTGGAATGGGAAGGAGTTGGATATCCCATCTCATGTTATAGGAAGAGTCTCTGGTTTGGTATTAGAATCATTGAGATATCACATCGCATGCTGTAGGAAGGGTCTAAGGATTGGAATGGGATGGACTTGGATATCACATCTCATGCTATAGGTAGGCTCTCAGGTTTGGTATAAGCATTGAGATATCACATCTCATGCTATAGGAAGGGTCTCAGAATTGGAATGGGAAGGAGTTGGATATCACATCTCAAGCTATAGGAAGGGTCTCAGTATTGGAATGGGAAGGACTTGGATATCACATCTCATGCTATAGGAAGGCTCTCAGGTTTGGAAGGGGAAAGAGTTGGATATCTCATTTCATGTTAGAGGTAGGATCTCAGGTTTGGTATTATCTTCTTTTACCATGCTTACTGTTTGCCTACCGAGAGGTACCACAGGAGGGTGTTGGCTTCAGCCCCTTCAAACTTCTGTTTGGTCATCCTGTACGGGGACCCTTAGCCATAGTCAAAGAGGGATGGGAGATGCCCACTCCCCCTGTTACTACCAACGTAGTTGATTATGTGCTAGGGCTCAGAAAACGGATGGTACTTCTGATGGGCTTGGCTAGTGATAAATTGAAGGCAGTACAAGCGCTGGTGAAACATTGGTACGACCAGAAAGCTTCCCTCATCAACTTTACACCTGGTCAGCAAGTCCTGATCATGAATCCCATAAGGCCTTGAGCTTTACAGGACAAATGGTCAGGCCCTTACACAGTGGTGGAGCCCCTGGGTGAGGTTAACTATTTAGTGGACCTTGGAAGGCCTGGACAGGCTCCAAAAGTGTTTCACGTGAATAGGCTGAAGGCTTTCGTCCCAAGAGTCAAAATCGCAGCACTGTTACTGGCTTCAGATGTTGAGGAAGAGGAGTCTGAACCTCTCCCCGACCTGTTCCAAAGCGGTCCTTCAGATAGCTCCTTTGAGGGTGTCCGAGTGGCCCCTCACCTGACTTCTGATCAGCAGGCTGAGGTGAAAAGTTTGCTTAGGCAGTTTTCCCCCCTGTTTTCACAGTCGCCTGGTTTGACACCTTGGTGCAAACATAACATAGACACAGGAGACAGTGTACCTACCAAAAGTAGGGGATACAGGATGTCAGACAAAGTACGGTCTTATATTAAGACCGAGGTCAACAAGATGTTAGACCTTGGGGTGATTGAACCCTCTAGTAGTCCTTGGTCCAGCCCTGTGGTTTTCGTTCCAAAGGCAGGCACTTCTGAATTGAGGTTCTGTGTGGATTACAGGGCTCTGAATGCTGTCACCAAGACAGATGCACACCCCTTGCCTCGAACAGATGAGCTGGTGGATACTTTGGGTGCCTCCAAGTACCTCAGCACGTTTGACCTCACTGCTGGCTATTGGCAAATAGCTTTAGCAGAACATGCAAAGGAGAAGACAGCGTTTTCTACTCCAGACGGCCTTTACCAATTCCGGGTAATGCCGTTCGGGTTGAAGAATGCACCTGCCACTTTCCAGAGGCTTGTGCATCATGTTTTGAATGGGTTGGACGAATTCTGTCTTGCATATCTGGACGATATAGCAGTTTTCAGTGCCACCTGACCATGTGAAACACCTCGGGATTGTGCTCCAGGCTCTTCAGAAAGCACACTTGACCATAAAGGCTAGTAAACGCCAGATTGGACAAGGCTCAGTGTTTTACCTTGGACATGAAGTAGGTGGAGGGAGGATACAGCCTCTACCCAGTAAAGTACAAGCAGTACAAGACTGGCCTACCCCCACTACACAAACCCAAGTGAGAGCCTTCTTAGGACTCACGGGGTATTACCGCAATTTTGTGGCAGACTATGGCACCATAGCTGCCCCTCTGACTGCCCTCACAACTCTGAAGAAACCCAAGAAGGTAACTTGGACCGACGAGTGTGAGAAGGCCTTCAATGGCTTAAAAGACTCCTTGTGCCAGGCCCCTGTCCTCAGGGCCCCTGATTATCAAAGACCTTTTATCGTGCAGACGGACGCCTCTGACACTGGGATAGGAGCTGTACTATCGCAAGTAGATGAGAAGGGTAAGGAACACCCTATTGGTTTTATTAGTCGCCAGTTTAAGGACAGAGAGCTCAGATGGTCTACGGTAGAGAAAGAATGTTTCTCTGTTGTGTGGGCCCTAAGGAAGCTGAGGCCCTACCTCTATGGGACCCACTTCACTGTGCAAACTGACCATAAGCCCTTAAAGTGGCTAATAAACATGAAGGGGGAGAATCCAAAGTTGCTTAGGTGGTCCATAAGTCTACAAGGCTTCGACTTCACTATTGAGCATAGGCCAGGTGTCCAACATAGCAATGCTGATGGGTTGTGGAGAATGTTTAACCGACCTGAACAAGAGACTCATCCAGGGGTGGATTAGTTCCCCCTGTCCATAGTCTGGGAGGGGCGAGTGTTAGGAAAGATTTCGTAATTGTAGGTAATTTTCCTTCCATGTGGCAACCCCTAAACTTTTTGCTGTTGTTTTTCACCTTGTTCTCGACTTGGCCCGAGAAGTGCAGCCTTCTGCCGCACTCCTCTGGGCTTTCGCTCCTTTCTTACGGGGAAACTGTCATGCCCTTAAGACAGTCAGTACCAGGAAACGCTGGTTTCCGTAGTTTCTTGTATCATGTTGCAGCTTTCGTGCAACATGACACAAGAGGGCACTGTAAGCTAAGTTACTGCTCTCTTGGGTCTCTAGCCTTCTACAGGCCCTAGATACTCTTTCAGGATTGTAACTGATCGGTGCAAGTGATTCACGGACGGGAATGGTGGCAGCGATCGTTTCTTGTGTTTTGAGATCCTTTTGGCGTGCTAAGCGCGTTTCTCGCGCTTAACCCAAAATGGTGGCCTAGATCCCAAAATGGCCAGACCACGAGGCTCCTTTGTCCTGTCCGCTGACCGTCTTGCTCCCTTCACCTTCCCCAGGTCGAGCCGACCTGGGGCCTTCCTTATTTGGGCATGTGCTTTCCCGCGAAACACAGATGCTTTCGCAGGCTTCTACATGTCTTGTGTGTGCCTCCAGGATGTGGGCTGGGATGTCTGGTCCCAATACACATCCTGGGTGCCAGAGAGTCTAGGGTGGTGTGAATGCCTGGGACCACCGTGGTCCGTGATAGGTCCACGAATGGTGTGAGTGTTGATGAGCGGATCTCCCATTGGGTCCCCTCCGTTTTGGCGCGAAGGGAACCGTGGATAAGAGGGGGCTGGAAACACCACTACCATGTCGATCTCCTGAGTTCTCACGAACGAAGGAATACAGGAGCCAAGTATCCTGCAACCAAGAGGCTGAACCGAGGAATCGCTGGTGACCCGCTGAAGGACTGCTCCTCTGCACTGCTGTCGCCTTGTGAAACCCTTTTCACCTTTGATCGAACCAGAAGGCCTGTACTGGTACTTCGACCCTTGGAATAGCGGGGACAGCTATTCTCGGCATTTTCACCATCTCCTGCTAGTAAGCCTTCGGAAGCGTCTCTGGGCCATCCAGCAGACTGACCAGCCTACACAGGAGTCTTGCTCTGTAACCGCCGCCAGGTTGTGTAGTATATCGAGTCCTTGTCACTCTCACATGATTCGTACACTTGGCGTTCCCAGGTCTGAAGTGAGTAGTGTTATTGCATGCTGTAGGAAGGGTCTAAGGATTGGAATGGGAAGGACTTGGATATCACATCTCATGCTATGGATAGGCTCTCAGGTTTGGAAAGGGAAGGAGTTGGATATCACATTTCATGTTAGAGGAAGGATCTCAGGTTTGGTATTAGAGGCATTGAGATATCACATCTCATGCTATAGGAAGGGTCTCAGGATTGGAATGGGAAGGAGTTGGATATCACATCTCATGCTAAAGGAAGGGTCTCAGGTTTAGTATAAGCATTGAGGTATCACATCTCATGCTATAGGAAGGGTCTCAGGATTGGAATGGAAGGAGTTGGATTTCACATCTCATGTTATAGGAAGGATCTCAGGTTTGGTATTAGAAGCATTTAGACATCACATCTCATGCTATAGGAAGGGTCTCAGGATTGGAATGGGAAGGAGTTGGATATCACATCTCATGCTATAGGAAGGGTCTCAGGTTTGGTATAAGCATTGAGATATCACATCTCATGCTATAGGAAGGGTCTCAGGATTGGAATGGGAAGGAGTTGTATATGACATCTCATGCCGTAGGAAGGGTCTCAGGTTTGGTATAAGCATTGAGATATCACATCTCTGCTATCGGAAGGGTCTCAGGATTGCAATGGGAAAGAGTTGGATATCCCATCTCATGTTATAGGAAGAGTCTCAGCTTTGGTATTAGAAGCATTGAGATATCACATCTCATGCTATAGGAAGTGTCTCAAGATTGGAATGGGAAGGACTTGGATATCACATCTCATGCTATAGGGAGGGTCTCAAGTTTGATATTAGAAGCATTGAGATATCACATCTCATGCTATAGGAAGGGTCTCAGGATTGGAATGGGAAGGAGTTGGATATCACATCTCATTCTATAGGAAGGGTCTCAGGTTTGGTATAAGCAGTGAGATATCACATCTCATGCTATAGGAAGTGTCTCAGGATTGGAATGGGAAGGAGTTGGATATCACATCTCATGTTATAGGAAGGATCTCAGGTTTGGTATAAGCATTGAGATATCACATGTTTGCTATCGGAAGGGTCTCAGGATTGGAATGGGAAGGAGTTGGATATTCCCATCTCATGTTATAGGAAGGGTCTCAGGTTTGGTATTAGAAGCATTGAGATATCACATCTCATGCTATAGGAAGGGTCTCAGGATTGGAATGGGAAGGACTTGGATATCACATCTCATGCTATAGGGAGGGTCTCGAGTTTGATATTAGAAGCATTGAGATATCACATCTCATGATATCGGAAGGGTCTCAGGATTGGAAAGGGAAGGAGTTGGATATCACATCTCATGATAAAGGAAGGGTCTAAGGTTTGGAAGGGGAAGGATTTGGATATCACATCTCATGTTATAGGACGGGTCTCAGGTTTGGTATTAGAAGCATTGAGATATCAAGTCTCATGGTATAGGAAGGGTCTCAGAATTGGAATGGGAAGGAGTTGGATATCACATCTCAAGCTATAGGAAGGGTCTCAGGATTGGAATGGGAAGGAGTTTGATATCACATCTCATGCCATAGTATGGGTCTCAGGTTTGGTATAAGCATTGGGATATCAAATCTCATGCTATCGGAAGGGTATCAGGATTGGAATTCCAAGGAGTTGGATATCCCATCTCATGCTATAGGAAGGGTCTCAGGTTGGAATGGGAAGGAGTTGGATATCACATCTCATGCTAAAGGGAGGGTCTCAGGTTTGGAAGGGGAAGGATTTGGATATCACATCTCATGTTATAGGAAGGATCTCAGGTTTGGTATAAGAAGCATTGAGATATCACATCTCATGCTATCGGAAGAATCTCAGATTTGGTATTAGAGGCATTGAGATATCACATCTCATGCTATCATAAGGGTCTCAGGATTGGAATGGGAAGGAGTTGGATATCACATCTCATGCTATAGGAAGGGTCTCAGGTTTGGAACGGGAAGGAGTTGGATATCACATCTCATGTTATAGGAAGAGTCTCAGGTTTGGTATAAGCATTGAGATATCAAATCTCTGCAATCGGAAGTGTCTCAGGATTGGGATGGGAAGGAGTTGGATATCACATCTCATGCTATAGGAAGGGTCTCAGGTTTGGAACGGGAAGGAGTTGGATATCCCATCTCATGTTATAGGACTGGTCTCAGGTTTGGTATTAGAAGCATTGAGATATCACATCTCTGCTATCGGAAGTGTCTCAGGATTGGAATGGGAAGGAGTTGGATATCACATCTCATGTTATAGGACGGGTCTCAGGTTTGTTATTAGAATCATTGAGATATCATATTGCATGCTGTAGGAAGGGTCTAAGGATTGGAATGGAAGGACTTGGATATCACATCTCATGCTATAGGTAGGCTCTCAGGTTTGGAAAGGGAAGGAGTTGGATATCACATTTAATGTTAGAGGAAGGATCTCAGGTTTGATATTAGAGCCATTGGATATCACATCTCATGCTAGGAAGGGTCTCAGGATTGGAATGGGAAGGAGTTGGATATCACATCTCATGCTATAGGAAGGGTTTTAGGTTTGGTATAAGCATTGAGATATGACATCTCATGCTATAGGAAGGGTCTCAGGATTGGAATGGGAAGGATCTGTATATGACATCTCATGCCATAGGAAGGGTCTCAGGTTTGGTATTAGAAGCATTGAGATATCACATCTCATGCTATAGGAAGTGTCTCAGGATTGGAATGGGAAGGACTTGGATATCACATCTCATGCTATAGGAAGGGTCTCAGGTTTGGTATAAGCAGTGAGATATCACATCTCATGCTATAGGAAGTGTCTCAGGATTGGAATGGGAAGGAGTTGGATATCACATCTCATGTTATAGGAAGGATCTCAGGTTTGGTATAAGCATTGAGATATCACATGTTTGCTATCGGAAGGGTCTCAGGATTATAATGGGAAGGAGTTGGATATTCCCATCTCATGTTATAGGAAGGGTCTCAGGTTTGGTATTAGAAGCATTGAGACATCACATCTCATGCTATAGGAAGGGTCTCAGGATTGGAATGGGAAGGACTTGGATATCACATCTCATGCTATAGGGAGGGTCTCGAGTTTGATATTAGAAGCATTGAGATATCACATCTCATGATATCGGAAGGGTCTCAGGATTGGAATGGGAAGGAGTTGGATATCACATCTCATGATAAAGGAAGGGTCTAAGGTTTGGAAGGGGAAGGATTTGGATATCACATCTCATGTTATAGGACAGGTCTCAGGTTTGGTATTAGAAGCATTGAGATATCAAGTCTCATGGTATAGGAAGGGTCTCAGAATTGGAATGGGAAGGAGTTGGATATCACATCTCAAGCTATAGGAAGGGTCTCAGGATTTCAGGATTAGAATGGGAAGGAGTTTGATATCACATCTCATGCCATAGTATGGGTCTCAGGTTTGGTATAAGCATTGGGATATCAAATCTCATGCTATCGGAAGGGTATCAGGATTGGAATTCCAAGGAGTTGGATATCCCATCTCATGCTATAGGAAGGGTCTCAGGTTGGAATGGGAAGGAGTTGGATATCACATCTCATGCTAAAGGGAGGGTCTCAGGTTTGGAAGGGGAAGGATTTGGATATCACATCTCATGTTATAGGAAGGATCTCAGGTTTGGTATAAGAAGCATTGAGATATCACATCTCATGCTATCGGAAGAATCTCAGATTTGGTATTAGAGGCATTGAGATATCACATCTCATGCTATCATAAGGGTCTCAGGATTGGAATGGGAAGGAGTTGGAGATCACATCTCATGCTATAGGAAGGGTCTCAGGTTTGGAATGGGAAGGAGTTGGATATCACATCTCATGTTATAGGAAGAGTCTCAGGTTTGGTATAAGCATTGAGATATCAAATCTCTGCAATCGGAAGTGTCTCAGGATTGGGATGGGAAGGAGTTGGATATCACATCTCATGCTATAGGAAGGGTCTCAGGTTTGGAACGGGAAGGAGTTGGATATCCCATCTCATGTTATAGGACTGGTCTCAGGTTTGGTATTAGAAGCATTGAGATATCACATCTCTGCTATCGGAAGTGTCTCAGGATTGGAATGGGAAGGAGTTGGATATCACATCTCATGTTATAGGACGGGTCTCAGGTTTGTTATTAGAATCATTGAGATATCATATTGCATGCTGTAGGAAGGGTCTAAGGATTGGAATGGGAAGGACTTGGATATCACATCTCATGCTATAGGTAGGCTCTCAGGTTTGGAAAGGGAAGGAGTTGGATATCACATTTAATGTTAGAGGAAGGATCTCAGGTTTGATATTAGAGCCATTGGATATCACATCTCATGCTATAGGAATGGTCTCAGGATTGGAATGGGAAGGAGTTGGATATCACATCTCATGCTATAGGAAGGGTTTTAGGTTTGGTATAAGCATTGAGATATCACATCTCATGCTATAGGAAGGGTCTCAGGATTGGAATGGGAAGGATCTGTATATGACATCTCATGCCATAGGAAGGGTCTCAGGTTTGGTATAAGCATTGAGATATCACATCTCTGCTTTCGGAAGGGTCTCAGGATTGGAATGGGAAGGAGTTGGATATTCCCATCTCATGTTATAGGAAGGGTCTCAGGTTTGGTATTAGAAGCATTGAGACATCACATCTCATGCTATAGGAAGGGTCTCAGGATTGGAATTGGAAGGACTTGGATATCACATCTCATGCTATAGGGAGGGTCTCGAGTTTGATATTAGAAGCATTGAGATATCACATCTCATGATATCGGAAGGGTCTCAGGATTGGAATGGGAAGGAGTTGGATATCACATCTCATGATAAAGGAAGGGTCTAAGGTTTGGAAGGGGAAGGATTTGGATATCACATCTCATGTTATAGGACGGGTCTCAGGTTTGGTATTAGAAGCATTGAGATATCAAGTCTCATGGTATAGGAAGGGTCTCAGAATTGGAATGGGAAGGAGTTGGATATCACATCTCAAGCTATAGGAAGGGTCTCAGGATTGGAATGGGAAGGAGTTTGATATCACATCTCATGCCATAGTATGGGTCTCAGGTTTGGTATAAACATTGGGATATCAAATCTCATGCTATCGGAAGGGTATCAGGATTGGAATTCCAAGGAGTTGGATATCCCATCTCATGCTATAGGAAGGGTCTCAGGTTAGAATGGGAAGGAGTTGGATATCACATCTCATGCTAAAGGGAGGGTCTCAGGTCTGGAAGGGGAAGGATTTGGATATCACATCTCATGTTATAGGAAGGATCTCAGGTTTGGTATAAGAAGCATTGAGATATCACATCTCATGCTATCGGAAGAATCTCAGATTTGGTATTAGAGGCATTGAGATATCACATCTCATGCTATCATAAGGGTCTCAGGATTGGAATGGGAAGGAGTTGGATATCACATCTCATGCTATAGGAAGGGTCTCAGGTTTGGAACGGGAAGGAGTTGGATATCACATCTCATGTTATAGGAAGAGTCTCAGGTTTGGTATAAGCATTGAGATATCAAATCTCTGCAATCGGAAGTGTCTCAGGATTGGGATGGGAAGGAGTTGGATATCACAACTCATGCTATAGGAAGGGTCTCAGGTTTGGAACGGGAAGGAGTTGGATATCCCATCTCATGTTATAGGACTGATCTCAGGTTTGGTATTAGAAGCATTGAGATATCACATCTCTGCTATCGGAAGTGTCTCAGGATTGGAATGGAAAGGAGTTGGATATCACATCTCATGTTATAGGACGGGTCTCAGGTTTGTTATTAGAATCATTGAGATATCATATTGCATGCTGTAGGAAGGGTCTAAGGATTGGAATGGAAGGACTTGGATATCACATCTCATGCTATAGGTAGGCTCTCAGGTTTGGAAAGGGAAGGAGTTGGATATCACATTTAATGTTAGAGGAAGGATCTCAGGTTTGATATTAGAGCCATTGGATATCACATCTCATGCTATAGGAAGGGTCTCAGGATTGGAATGGGAAGGAGTTGGATATCACATCTCATGCTATAGGAAGGGTTTTAGGTTTGGTATAAGCATTGAGATATCACATCTCATGCTATAGGAAGGGTCTCAGGATTGGAATGGGAAGGATCTGTATATGACATCTCATGCCATAGGAAGGGTCTCAGGTTTGGTATTAGAAGCATTGAGATATCACATCTCATGCTATAGGAAGTGTCTCAGGATTGGAATGGGAAGGACTTGGATATCACATCTCATGCTATAGGAAGGGTCTCAGGTTTGGTATAAGCAGTGAGATATCACATCTCATGCTATAGGAAGTGTCTCAGGATTGGAATGGGAAGGAGTTGGATATCACATCTCATGTTATAGGAAGGATCTCAGGTTTGGTATAAGCATTGAGATATCACATGTTTGCTATCGGAAGGGTCTCAGGATTATAATGGGAAGGAGTTGGATATTCCCATCTCATGTTATAGGAAGGGTCTCAGGTTTGGTATTAGAAGCATTGAGACATCACATCTCATGCTATAGGAAGGGTCTCAGGATTGGAATGGGAAGGACTTGGATATCACATCTCATGCTATAGGGAGGGTCTCGAGTTTGATATTAGAAGCATTGAGATATCACATCTCATGATATCGGAAGGGTCTCAGGATTGGAATGGGAAGGAGTTGGATATCACATCTCATGATAAAGGAAGGGTCTAAGGTTTGGAAGGGGAAGGATTTGGATATCACATCTCATGTTATAGGACAGGTCTCAGGTTTGGTATTAGAAGCATTGAGATATCAAGTCTCATGGTATAGGAAGGGTCTCAGAATTGGAATGGGAAGGAGTTGGATATCACATCTCAAGCTATAGGAAGGGTCTCAGGATTTCAGGATTAGAATGGGAAGGAGTTTGATATCACATCTCATGCCATAGTATGGGTCTCAGGTTTGGTATAAGCATTGGGATATCAAATCTCATGCTATCGGAAGGGTATCAGGATTGGAATTCCAAGGAGTTGGATATCCCATCTCATGCTATAGGAAGGGTCTCAGGTTGGAATGGGAAGGAGTTGGATATCACATCTCATGCTAAAGGTAGGGTTTCAGGTTTGGAAGGGGAAGGATTTGGATATCACATCTCATGTTATAGGAAGGATCTCAGGTTTGGTATAAGAAGCATTGAGATATCACATCTCATGCTATCGGAAAAATCTCAGATTTGGTATTAGAGGCATTGAGATATCACATCTCATGCTATCATAAGGGTCTCAGGATTGGAATGGGAAGGAGTTGGATATCACATCTCATGCTATAGGAAGGGTCTCAGGTTTGGAATGGGAAGGAGTTGGATATCACATCTCATGTTATAGGAAGAGTCTCAGGTTTGGTATAAGCATTGAGATATCAAATCTCTGCAATCGGAAGTGTCTCAGGATTGGGATGGGAAGGAGTTGGATATCACATCTCATGCTATAGGAAGGGTCTCAGGTTTGGAACGGGAAGGAGTTGGATATCCCATCTCATGTTATAGGACTGGTCTCAGGTTTGGTATTAGAAGCATTGAGATATCACATCTCTGCTATCGGAAGTGTCTCAGGATTGGAATGGGAAGGAGTTGGATATCACATCTCATGTTATAGGACGGGTCTCAGGTTTGTTATTAGAATCATTGAGATATCATATTGCATGCTGTAGGAAGGGTCTAAGGATTGGAATGGGAAGGACTTGGATATCACATCTCATGCTATAGGTAGGCTCTCAGGTTTGGAAAGGGAAGGAGTTGGATATCACATTTAATGTTAGAGGAAGGATCTCAGGTTTGATATTAAAACCATTGGATATCACATCTCATGCTATAGGAATGGTCTCAGGATTGGAATGGGAAGGATCTGTATATGACGTCTCATGCCATAGGAAGGGTCTCAGGTTTGGTATAAGCATTGAGATATCACATCTCTGCTTTCGGAAGGGTCTCAGGATTGTAATGGGAAGGAGTTGGATATCCCATCTCATGTTATAGGAAGAGTCTCAGGTTTGGTATTAGAAGCATTGAGATATCACATCTCATGCTATAGGAAGTGTCTCAGGATTGGAATGGGAAGGACTTGGATATCACATCTCATGCTATAGGGAGGGTCTCAAGTTTGATATTAGAAGCATTGAGATATCACATCTCATGCTATAGGAAGGGTCTCAGTATTGGAATGGGAAGGAGTTGGATATCACATCTCATGCTATAGGAAGGGTCTCAGGTTTGGTATAAGCATTGAGATATCACATCTCTGCTATGGGAAGGGTCTCAGGATTGGAATGAGAAGGAGTTGGATATTCCCATCTCATGTTATAGGAAGGGTCTATCAGGTCTTAGCATGAGACTCTTCCTATAACATGAGATGTGATATCCAACTCCTTCCCGTTCCTAACCTGAGACCCTTCCTATAGCATGAGATGTGATATCCAACTCCTTCCCATTCCAATCCTGAGACCCTTCCGATAGCTTGAGATGTGATATCTCAATGCTTCTAATATCAATACTGAGACCTCCCTATAGCATGAGATGTGATATCTAAGTCCTTCCCATTCCAATCCTGAGACCCTTCCGATAGCAGAGATGTGATATCTCAATGCTTATACCAAATCTGAGACCCTTCCTATAGCATGAGATGTGATATCCAACTCCTTCCCATTCCAATCCTGAGACCCTTCCTATAGCATGAGATGTGATATCCAACGCCTTCCCTTTCCAAACCTGAGAGCCTACCTATAGCATGAGATGTGATATCCAAGTCCTTCCCATTCCAATCCTTAGACCCTTCCTACAGCATGCAATATGATATCTCAATGATTCTAATAACAAACCTGAGACCCATCCTATAACATGAGATGGGATATCCAACTTCTTCCCATTCCAATCCTGAGACACTTCCGATAGCAGAGATGTGATATCTCAATGCTTATATCAAACCTGAGACGCTTCCTACAACATGAGATGTGATATCCAACTCCTTCCCGTTCCAAACCTGAGACCCTTCCTATACCATATGTGATATCCAACTCCTTCCCATTCCAAACATGAGACCCTTCCTATAGCAAGAATGTAATATCCAACTCCTTCCCATTCCAATCCTGAGACCATTCCTATAGCATGAGATGTGATATCTCAATGCTTCTAATACCAAACCTGAGATCCTTCCTATGACATGAGATGTGATATCCAATTCCATCCCATTCTAAACCTGAGACCCTTCCTACAACATGCAATGTGATATCTCAATGCTTCTAATACCAAACCTGAGACCAGTCCTATAACATGAGATGGGATATCCAACTCCTTCCCGTTCAAAACCTGAGACCCTTGCTATAGCATGAGATGTGATATCTCAATGCTTCTAATGCCAAACCTGAGATCCTTCCGATAGCATGAGATGTGATATCTCAATGCTTCTAATACCAAACCTGAGATCCTTCCGATAGCATGAGATGTGATATCTCAATGCTTCTAATACCAATCCTGAGATCCTTCCTATAACATGAGATGTGATATCCAAATCCTTCCCCTTTCAAACCTGAGACCCTCCCTTTAGCATGAGGTCTCAGGTTTGGTATTAGAAGCATTGAGATATCACATCTCATGCTATAGGAAGGGTCTCAGGATTGGAATGGGAAGGACTTGGATGTCACATCTCATGCTATAGGGAGGGTCTCAAGTTTGATATTAGAAGCATTGAGATAACAAATCTCATGATATCGGAAGGGTCTCAGGATTGGAATGGGAAGGAGTTGGATATCACATCTCATGTTATAGGAAGGATCTCAGGTTTGGTACTAGAAGCATTGAGATATCACATCTCATGCTATCAGAAGGGTCTCAGGATTGGAATGGGAAGGAGTTGTATATCACATCTCATGCTAAAGGGAGGGTCTCAGGTTTGGAAGGGGAAGGATTTGAATATCACATCACATGTTATAGGAAGGATCTCAGGTTTGGTATTAGAGGCATTGAGATATCACATCTCATGCTATTGGAAAGGTCTCAGGATTGGAATGGGAAGGAGTTGGATATCACATCTCATGCTATAGGAAGGGTCTCAGGTTTGGAACGGGAAGGAGTTGGATATCACATCTCGTGTTATAGGAAGAGTCTCAGGTTTGGTATAAGCATTGAGATATCACATCTCTGCAATTGGAAGTGTCTCAGGATTGGGATGGGAAGGATTTGGATATCACATCTCATGCTATAGGAAGGGTCTCAGGTTTGGAACGGGAAGGAGTTGGATATCACATCTCATGTTATAGGAAGAGTCTCAGGTTTGGTATAAACATTGAGATATCAAATCTCTGCAATCGGAAGTGTCTCAGGATTGGAACGGGAAGGAGTTGGATATCCCATCTCATGTTATAGGACTGGTCTCAGGTTTGGTATTAGAAGCATTGAGATATCACATTGCATGCTGTAGGAAGGGTCTCAGGTTTGGAATGGGAAGGAATTGGATAGCACATCTCATGTCATAGGAAGGATCTCAGGTTTGGTATTAGAAGCATTGAGATATCACATCTCATGCTATAGGAATGGTCTCAGGATTGGAATGGGAAGGAGTTGGATATTACATTCTTGCTATGGGAAGGGTCTCATGTTTGGAATTGGAAGGAGTTGGATATCACATATGCTATAGGAAGGGTCTCAGGTTTGGAATGGGAAGGAGTTGGATATCACATCTCATGTTATAGGAAGGGTCTCAGGTTGGTATACGCATTGAGATATCACATCTCTGCTATCGGAAGGGTCTCAGGATTGGAATGGGAAGGAGTTGGATATCCCATCTCATGTTATAGGAAGGGTCTCAGGTTTGGTATTAGAAGCATTGAGATATCACATCTTATGCTATAGGAAGGGTCTCAGGATTGGAATGGGGAGGACTTGGATGTCACATCTCATGCTATAGGGAGGGTCTCAAGTTTGATATTAGAAGCATTGAGATAACAAATCTCATGATATCGGAAGGGTCTCAGGATTGGAATGGGAAGGAGTTGGATATCACATCTCATGATAAAGGAAGGGTCTAAGGTTTGCAAGGGGAAGGATTTGGATATCACATCTCATGTTATAGGACGGGTCTCATGTTTGATATTAGAAGCATTGAGATATCAAGTCTCATGGTATAGGAAGGGTCTCAGAATTGGAGTGGGAAGGAGTTGGATATCACATCTCAAGCTATAGGAAGGGTCTCAGGATTGGAAAGGGAAGGCGTTTGATACCACATCTTATGCCATAGTATGGGTCTCAGGTTTGGTAGAAGCATTGGGATATCACATCGCATGCTATTGGAGGGGTATCAGTATTGGATTTGGAAGGAGTTGGATATCACATTTCATGTTATAGGAAGGGTCTCAGGATTGGAATGGGAAGGACTTGGATATCATATCTCATGCTATAGGAAGGCTCTCAGGTTTGGAAGGGGAAGGAGTTGGATATCACATTTCATGTTAGAGGAAGGATCTCAGGTTTGGTATTAGAGGCCTTGAGATATCACATCTCATGCTATAGGAAGGGTCTCGGGATTGGAATGGGAAGGAGTTCGATATCACATCTCAAGCTATAGGAAGGGTCTCAGGTTTGGTATAAGCATTGAGATATCACATCTCATGCTATAGGAAGGGTCTCAGGATTGGAATGGGAAGGAGTTGGATATCACATCTCATATTATAGGAAAGATCTCAGGTTTGGTATTAGAAGCATTGAGACATCACATCTCATGTTATAGGAAGGGTCTTAGGATTGGAATGGGAAGAAGTTGGATATCACATCTCATGCTATAGGAAGGGTCTCAGGTTTGGTATAAGCATTGAGATATCAGATCTCATGCTATAGGAAGGGTCTCAGGATTGGAATGGGAAGGAGTTGTATATGACATCTCATGCCATAGGAAGGGTCTCAGGTTTGGTATAAGTATTGAGGTATCACATCACATGCTATAGGAAGGGTCTCAGGATTGGAATGGGAAGGACTTGAATATCACATCTCATGCTATAGGCAGGGTCTCAGGTTTGGAAAGGGAAGGAGATGGATATCACATTTCATGTTAGAGGTAGGATCTCAGGTTTGGTATTAGAGGCATTGAGATATCACATCTCATGCTATCAGAAGGGTCTCAGGATTGGAATGGGAAGGAGTTGTATATCACATCTCATGCTAAAGGGATGGTCTCAGGTTTGGTAGGGGAAGGATTTGGAAATCACATCTCATGTTATAGGAAGGATCTCAGGTTTGGTATTAGAAGCATTGAGATATCACATCTCATGCTATCGGAAGTATCTCAGGTTTGGTATTAGAGGCATTGAGATATCACATCTCATGCTATCATAAGGGTCTCAGGATTGGAATGGGAAGGAGTTGGATATCACATCTCATGCTATAGGAAGGGTCTCAGATTCAGTATAAGCATTGAGATATCACATCTCAGGCTATAGGAAGGGTCTCAGGATTGGAATGGGAAGGAGTTGGATATCACATCTCATGCTATAGGAAGGGTCTCAGGTTTGGAACGGGAAGGAGTTAGATATCACATCTCATGTTATAGGAAGAGTCTCAGGTTTGGTATAAGCATTGAGATATCACATCTCTGCTATCGGAGGTGTCTCAGGATTGGGATGGGAAGGAATTGGATATCACATCTCATGCTATAGGAAGGGTATCAGGTTTGGTATATGTAAGGATATTTGGCGTGTTACAGTACAGAGTACAATAATACTGCACAAGTAGCACATTTTTTTTGCAGCACCACCACAAGGGTGCGATGCATTGCTATATGGGTTACCAGATTAACAAGGAAAGACAGGCTATTCAGTCAAAAACGATTTTAACATATAAGATGCAAATCTATTTTTACAGTTAAAAGCACACGTGCTCATTTAAAAATGCACACTATTTTTCACCTGAAATGCCTATATTGCTAGAGACACATTTGAAAATTAACAGCTAACCTATTAACAATTAACCTGACTAATAAAACCTTATTTAACATAACCCACTAATAAAATGTGTTCTCCACTGCAGAATTAGGCATACTCTGAAAACCATTTAAATGCGTGTGCAGATTTTTTTCTTCTCTTCTCTGCCTGATTCTCCGTGTTTTTGTGCACAGTAACTGCAGGAAGAAGGAAGTCAGATTTGCAACAATTGCAAATGTATAAGCAAAGCTATTGTTGAAGAGTAGGAGGATGAGAGATGATGGATTTCATTGGGACACGTCATACAGAGGGCTGAGAGGAAAGTTTTAGTGGGCAGTATCAGGGAAAAAGACAGAGACATCTTTCTGCACTATTGGGGAGAAGACCTGGCTGTGCTGCTCCTGACTGAATGCAGATTCCTGTGTCCTGCTGCAGTCGAGATTGGGGAGAGCTGAAAGAAGGACCCTTCCACTGGCTGAGGCATTCCTATCTGCAAAAGCTGAGAATTCCAGGCAATGACCCCGGTTTGAGAAGGCAAGTGTTCCTTTTTGCTGGAGTTAATCCAAGAGAGCCACATTCACAAAGAGAACAACTAAAAAGATAAGGTAATGAGAAGTGTGGGAGCTGAGTGTGTACGGTAATATGCAGTCAGTGTAGGATTCCTGTGCGTGTCTTAATCAAGTGTTAATGTTGCAATTTGAGTTATGTTCTCCGCCACTATCTTTGCAGTGTGTCACAGACAATGCTTTGACTGTACCATTTTATTTCTGTAAATAATGAGATCGGGTTTAAATACAACTTTTATAATACAGAAAAATATTTGAAAACAGACGGGTGATGTTTATTGTTTACCCTTACAATGCTGATGATGTGGGGAGATTTTTAAACAGTGCAATGGTCATTTTAAGACAGATGTGTGCATGTCAAAATCAGTATGAATAATTGTGAGTGACTGTAGCATAGCTTGTTGGAGGTACATGAGCCAACGGGAAGAGAGACTCTCTGAACATAGCTCCCTACCGTATATAAGGTAGTGGAAATTACCACAAGACTACCACATATAGCTCTCTGTCGTAAATAAGTCAGTGAGTTCGCCCATGGTGGCACACCAACACTATCACTGGAAAATGTGGTATTCCTAGAATGCAGGTCTGAGGTCTCTCTAGTGATCACACGAAAAATCTAAGCAAAGATAAGGGATTCTGGACATTGGGGCCACAAATAAAACAAGGGAATTATTCTCACCAAAATACCACCAACCACGTATACCAAATATGCAGATCTGGGTGCTGAAATAATGCATGTCCATTGTATTATTGTTGCACATGGCCAAATCTGAATACAAAGAGTGATTATTGCTAAGTTATTTTTCGGCGGTAATAAAATACCGTCAGGCCCCAAATCTCCACAAAATACCCTACATATTTATGGTGCGTTGGCCGGGAAAGTGATCATAGAGTACCTACTGGGCGTGGCAAGCGTGTCTCACACTGCCATTTGCACATTAAAGGGAACCCATTTTATAATAGCAGTGTGCCACTAAAAACGAATTCCAGAATGTCACAAAGGGAAACCACATTCTCAGATCTAGTGCAATATTTAGAGGCAAAGTTATTTGCACATGGGAATTGGTCTTCGAATAGCACGTTAGAATGGAGTAACCGCCTTCAGGGTGAGGTGCAGAAAGAAAAACTGGACAATATTTTTGCAGAAGGCAGCATAATTCAGGTCTGCCTTACAAGATTATTGAATGCAGCCGATAAAAGTGCAGAGAAAGACTGTTTAATACGGCTATGCGGCAAAATATGGTTTATTTTAAACAAGTCCCTGCGAATGCAAGAGAATGATACTCAGCTAATTAACAGGTTAAAGACTGAATTAGAGGGGGCAAGTAAAAATCAGGAAATGTTGAGAGCAGAATTGGATGTATGCCAAAAAGACATGCAATTAAAATGCAGAGACTTTGATACTCAGTTATCCAAAAGCAAGAAACAATTTGAAGATAGTGAGCAAGAATTGACACACTTAAAAGCCTTAGTGGATCACATTAGGCAGGATAAAATGCAGATTTTACAAAAAGAACATTGCGAAAAAGAAGGTGATCTCCAGAGTGCAGAACAAGAAATGATTAAAATGATCCAAGAAAGAGACAAAAGAAATAAAGAGTTCAATGAATGCCAAATGCAAATGTGTGACATGCAGGAGGCGATTAATAAAATGAGCGATGAAAATAATTATTTGCAGAATGAAGCAACCAGACTCCTTAAAAAGTGTAAGGACTTAGAACAGCAAATGTGCATTCCCAGGTCCCAGGAGAGGCGGCAGGGTACCACATTCAATGGAGTGGAGGTGAATTCTAGCTCTGCCCAAAGAGCTAGTGCCCCAGTGACTGGGCCGGTGACTGAACTTGGTTGCAGCGCCCTTGGGGGATTTGATACTCCCATTGGGGGCAGTCACCAATCTCATACACCTGAAAACAGGATTGACTCACAAAATAGTGCCATTCCATGTATTGCAACAAGTAGCCCCATAAAAATAATGAAATCCATTAAAGCCCTGATCAAACCATTTAAAAAGGGAGGTGAATGCTGCATTGAGGATCACTTAGAAGCGGTGCATGACATTTTTAAAGCACTCCAGATACCTAAGGAACAGTACAGACAATATTTTCATTTAACTTTAGATGCCCCGACGGCCAGCATCATAAGGGGATTAAATGAACAGCAGAATATGACATGGCTGGAGTTTGAAAAAGAAATTAGGTGTCATTTTTCTCCTTTTCAGTCATTGCAGGAGGCAAAGAAAGTCGCGTACACAATTACTGCTGGACCTAATACATCCCCTCGCCAATTTTTACAAGACTTAAAAAGAGCATTCTCTCACTTTGATGTATCTTTTGACTCAAATTCCAATGAGTTTAAAACTGCATACTTCTATGGGCTACAGAAAGACATCATATCCCAATTGGTCCGTGAATTTGACCGTGACAAGTCTCTTGAATGGATTGTACATCAAAGCACCAAGCTATATGAGGTACTCTATTGTCAGGGTAGAGAAAGTGATAAAATGAAAGATACTAGGCCTAAATCTAAAGAACCCTCAGCCACAGTAATGGAAATCAGGTCAGCCAAAATGTCCCTTGAGTCTGCTCAAAGTCAAGGTAAAAATGTGACACCTGAGCAAAGGGGTAATCAACAAAGATCGCCATTTCCTGTACCAATGTTCCAAACACATGATCCTAGTAGTAGAGAGAGCTACATCAGCCCTAGGTACTTAGGGGATAGACCCCGGGTAAGATACCGGTCTGATATGGCAGGTATGAACAATAACCAGAGACAAAATCAAGATCAAAGAAATGATGGTCCCTACCAGTCATTGGGGACACAGAGTAGGTTTGATCCCAACACCATGATATATGGTAATCAGGATAGGCCCCGATATGTGGATCGATTTACTGATAATGGAAATCAACATAGGGGCCAGTACCCACAATCTGAGAGACAGGACATGAGGCAAAACGTGAACTACAGTCCACGCCAGTACAATGATTCCCCACCAAGGGACTATAATCAAAGGATGGGTGCAACCCGCTCCCCTCCACAAATGAATCAAGAGTTCAGAAACCATCCCAACCGGTATCAATCACCTGAGAGGTATCAGAATAGATCCAATCAGGGGGAAAACAACCAATATCGACCTAGGCCACAGAAAGAGGATCCTAGAGAGATGGAAAGGTTCCAGTGCCTTGAGGCCCAAGTGAAAATGTTAGCTGAGCAAATAGGAAAACTCTATACAGCGCAAAAACAACCTTCCAAAGAGGGGGCTGATGGCCATAGCAATGACCGGGGGGCTTCCGAAAAGTGACTAAGTACTCATGATAACTGCAGTGCCAAAATGACAGATTGCTCTGATATAATATTGCATAACGACTCTGAGATGCCTAATGGATTAAAAATGAAAGTACCAGTAAATGAAATTGTGACAGAAAGTGCAAATACTTCTAAAAAAGAGGTACGGTTTAACTTAGAGCTAAATAAAACAGTAAAGATTTGCACAAATGAAAAAGAAACATTAGGAATTCCAAAAGAACAAAGGAACAGATTTAAGAAAAATGACTCATGCATGGGGAATACCAGTGAACAGGGAGTAAGTGGGGATGCCATAGCTCCTTCCCTGGGCAATCAAAACAATGACCAAACACAGACAGAAAAAGGAAATACTCACAAGGAGGGTACAAGTCAATCACCTGAAGAATTCTTTGAGCCACATATTTTTGAAGAGGCTGAAAGGGCTGGTATTACACTAAATGATCACAAATGCACAGAATTAAAAAATGACAAATTGCTGAATGATGTTGTTACACATGTTCAGTTGGAGGATTGTAATGTGGTCTCTGATGCTACCCAGATGGATGGTCGAACAGTGGCCACACTCCAAAAAACCTCTGAACATGGAGAAATGAATAAAATATCTCGCACAGAAATGGGTAAAAAGGAGGGAAAAATGTCTTTTCATTTACCAATGTGCTTAGCCAAAAGTGAAAAAGACCTGAGAAAGGTGAGCCCTGAAATCAGTAAGAATTCACATTTCTTATGTGTATTAGAGGAAGTTGAGGACAGATATTATGCACCCATCACTGTAGAAGAAAAGTGCCACACCTTTGCTATGATTGACACTGGCGCACAGGCCACAATTATGTCCAAGGAGCTGGTAAAGAGTATCAATGAAGGGAGGCCTCCACAGAGTCAGATCACAGTGAAGGCAAATCAAGGCCCAGTGCATAACTTTAATGGGGAGGAGGTGCCCATCATAGGTGTAACTGAGGTTGACATAAAAATAGGAAAGCACAGAATGAAACAAGAGGTATTGATCACATCTATTTGTGAAATTCCATTTCTGATGGGGACAGATTGCCTGAAAAGATTGTCTCCTCTCATAGATGGGGTGAATGGAGTGCTGTGGTCCTTAACCAAAAAACCATTGAGGCCTAAGAAACTAAAATCACAAAACAGCAATATAAATGAATGTCACACCGTTGCCAAAACAAATGATGCTGTGGAGGTATATCTCCAGAATAGCTGCATACCTAGTGTCACTGTTATATTAATGTGTCAAGACAAAGATCAGAGCGACAATGAAAAACTACCTGTACAAATATACTTGGACCCAAGGAAAGATTGGCAGACTGCCATAGATGAGCACACATTACGTTTCTACTTAAAAGAGAATACATGCAAACAGAATATTGTTCCTAAAACAGATTCAGAAAAACACATTACCACTCTGGCAGAAATACACATGGAAGATGAGCAACCATGGGTTCACGTTGGTATAAATGATTATCTTAAAACAATAAAAGCCACTTTAGCACTTGAACATGAAAGGAGTTTCATTAATGAGAAATTGTTGCAAAAAATTATGGAGAGGGAAGAAATCCCGAAATTTAGGATTGAAAACCAATATGTTTCTGGGTTGGACAGTCCAGACTTTGAAAACCGAATTGCAGGCAGATGCATGCTTAAAATTAGCATTGGGCAGAAAACAATTTACCATAATGTATGGATAGTGAATGGAGCACAAAATGAATTTTACATGGGCAATGACATCATGCACAGAATGTGTATGGTGTTAGATTTCCTTAATCAAAAAATATGGTCACGCCTAGGTGGGCCGGCACCTGAATTTGAAGACAAAAGAAGGGCTTATCATTGTGCACAACTGGTTCCTTATGCCATCGAATTACAAATAAGGAAAGATACTATTATTCCTGCATTTACAAAACAGTTTGCAATAACACTGAAATGCAAAAATGGGCAGCAGATGAAAGGCTCTGATGCATTTGTATGCCTGAATGAATCCATAAAACAGCAAGGCCTGGATTATGAATACATTCCATTGGTAGACATTGGTGAGGGATCTGTAAAAATCATGGTAAATAATAAAGGTTGTCAGGATATTCATTTAGAGGAAAACTCCCCATTAGGAATGGCCATACAAAAATCACATTATACGGCAGATTTAAATAACATGGTGATTGGGAATATTCCTGAAAAATATGTAGATGCCAAGGGCGAGTTGCCAGAACACCTGGACTCTCAGCCCAAAGGAATATTTAAAATTCATTCTGTGTATCCTTATGATTCAAATGAGACAGTGTGCTGCCATCAAGAGGATTGCATAATATTTAATTTAAATGAAAATGAAACAGGAAATCAGCCCATTGAAGTGGAAGCTGATATGCCAAAATATTTAAAAGTGGCAGCTCTACAAAAAGACACAGCCACACAGTTAGAGGAAAGCGCTGAGATTCCTTTACCAGAAGAGTTTCCAGAATTTTCCAGAATGGTAGAAGAGCAGATCTCCTTAGCGGATGCATGCGACAGCGATAAGGATAGAGACGACCTGAGGGAAATATTTATGGAGTTTAAGGATGTATTTGCAAAAGATGCTTATGATTGTGGTTTAACTGATTTACATGTGGCCACACTACCAGAAGGTTGTAGCAGAAATCCAGTGTTTGTACGCCAGTATAGACTACCGCTGGCATGTTTAGAATCATTGGCAGAGATTATTAAAAATTTGGAATCACGGGGAATAATCAGGCCCATTCATAGCACATCCAATACGCCTATTTTAGGTGTGTTAAAGCCAAATGGTCAATGGCGGCTGTGTGCAGACTTAAGAGAGTTAAATAAAAGAGTACCAGTATCTAGATGGCCACTACCATTCATTGATCAGGGCCTAGCTCAGATACATGGTTCAAATGTATTTACCACGTTAGATCTCACATCTGGATATTGGTGTGTGCCATTGGCAGAGGAGATACAACACCTATTTTCCTTTACATTTGACAGGACTCGATATGCCTGGCTTAGAGCTCCGTTCGGGTACATCAATAGTGGGAGTGAATTTGGCATATTTTTGAGAAAGGCCATGCCGGATGCAGCGGAAAGAGGAACACTAGTTTATGAGGATGATGTCCTGATAAAAAATGAAAACCTTAAAAGCCATTTTGATGAAATAAGACATGTGCTTGGCCAATTGCAGAAAGCAGGCGCCAAAGTATCTTTGCAAAAAGCACAATGGTGCAAGAAAAAAGTGAACTTTCTAGGGCATGAAGTGACTGAACATGGGCTAAATCCACAAAGGAAGAAAATAGAGGCCATACAAAGATTAAAAGATCCTAAAAATGTGAAAGGAGTAAAAAGTTTATTAGGGATGACAGGCTATAACAGAAAGTTCATTGAGAATTATGCAGAAATCACTCAACCATTGACTAAACTGCTTAAACTAAATACTCCCTGGAGATGGGAAAGAGAGCAGTCTGATGCAGTGGCTAGATTGAAGGAATGTCTTGTAAAGGCACCATGTTTAGCATACCCCATAAAGGACAGGGATTTCTTTATAGAAATAGGCTTTTCTGAACATTGTATGTCAGCAGTGTTATCACAAAAACACGATTCGAATCCCAAAACCATTGCATATGCAAGTAAGGCATTTTCCCAAGTTGAAATGAAATTTAATGAATGTGAGAAGGCCCTATTAACCACTGTGTGGGCGCTACAACATTTTCGCCCCATTGTTCAGGGAGAAAAGGTGATTATTGAAACAAATCATCAACCTTTGCAATTTTTAGAGAGTAAAAGAATTAGATCAGGCAATCTAGCGCAATCCAGAATCACTTCATGGACGCTGGCATTACAAGGTTTTCCCGTAGAAGTAAGATATGGACAAAATAAAAAGAGCCCAATTGCTCAAGGGTTAGCTGACTTACATGACTGTGCAGCTGAACAAATACCAAATGAAATGGAAGTGGAAGCTAGTTTACAGGAATTTGAACAATCACCACACAAAGCTTTTGATGAAAAAACATGCAAGGATTTGCCAACTGTATATGTGGATGGTTGTGCTTTTCACATTGAAAATGACAGTAATAAACAATTAGTGGCAGGAATAGGAAATGTCTGGTTGAAATGTGAAGGCGTTCCTAGTATAGGGATGAGGATTGGAGATAGGAGCAGTCAGGTGGCGGAATTGGCAGCCATCTATAAAGCAATTGCTACTGCAGTTGATAAAAAATTCAGTGAAATTGTCCTGGTGACTGATTCTGACTATGCACGGAATAGCTTTGTGGAGTATTTGCCTGGTTGGAAAGCAAGAGGCATGGTTACATACAACAAAAAGCCACTTAAACATGGAAAAATGAAACAAGCCAGAGACAAATTGGTGTCAGAAAATAATTTAACAATATACTGGAGAAAAATTCGTGGGCATTTAAAAACACCAGGAGAGGATAAGGAGGGAAATGATAGGGCAGACCATCTGGCTAAGATTGGGGCTGTGATGGGAGAATTGCTACATATTGATTATTTAATGGGTGAAATACAAATTGATGCAGTGACACGTTCTAAAGCACCAAAGGAGATAGATCAACCGGTGGTGCAGTGGAGTCATGACACGCCAGACCAAGATTTGATTGAGGCACAAAAGAATGATCAAATTTTGGGAATCTATTATAATCATTTGATAGATCCTGAACAAAATCCTTTAACAGAAAATGATTGTATGGGAAAAGAAGAGTTGAGGGTGTTATTAAAGAACAAAACACGAATTAGATTACAGGATGGACTCATGATTAGAGAGTCCATAACAGGGCAAATACAGTGGGTAGTACCCCTTTCATTCAGAGGACTAATGCTACACCATGCACATGATGCCATAACTGCAGGCCATAGAGGTTCACAAAAAACATTAGAAATACTAAAAGATTATGCTTACTGGCCACATATGTCCCAAGATGTGGAATTATATACTAGAGGATGTCTAGTATGCGCCCAATTTAAACCTGCTTCACCAATGCATAGAGCACCATTGATGAAAAGAGGCCTAACTCTCCCATGGTCAGATTTGCAAATAGACTATGTAGGTCCTTTAAAAAGGTCGAGCAGGGGACACCGTTATATTTTGAGTGTGGTATGTTTGATGTTGAAGTGGATTGAGTGCATTCCTGCACCAGATTGTAGTGCGCAAACAGCAGCCACATTACTGGTGAACCATGTGTTCTCAAGGTTTGGGTTGCCACAAAGAATTGAGTCAGACAGAGGAAGTCATTTCACAAGTACTCTAATGAGTAAGGTATGGCAAATACTAGGTGTAAAAAGGAAACTACATATCGCATATCGGGCGGCGTCTTCAGGTACAGTTGAAAGAAGCAATAGGTCTGTTGTGGATATTTTAAAGAAATTTGTGGCAGAAGCAGGTTCCAGCTGGGATTTACGTTTACCGTTGGTTCTGATGGCAATCAGGTCGACTCCTGCCAAAGCAACAGGTGTTATCCCCCATGAGGTCTTGACAGGTAGGAAAATGGTGTTACCACAACACCTACTATACAGAACACATGAGCAAACTCTAGTGAGTGCATCCACAGTTCATGAATATATTGATGAACTGAGGAGGCATTTGCAACATGCATTTGCTTTTGTGCAGAGAAATCTGGAAAGAGCTGCTGACAGTGCAAAGTCATATTATGATAAAAAGACATCAGTAAAGGAATACAGTGTAGGGGATCAGGTGTACAAGTTTCATTTTGGAAAAAGTAAACAGAAAAATTCTAAATTTCTAGCGGCCTGGCAGGGGCCATTTCGGATTATAGATAAGGTCTCTCCTGTAGTGTATAAAATTTTGAAAAATGAAGGTGAAACAGCAATAGAGCAGTTTGTCCATGTAAATCAAATCAAACCATGCCATCCCAGACATGAGATCAGGCAGCTTGAGCATGTAGAGACAGATAAAGTCCCTTGAACAAAAAAGGAGAAAATAAATGGGTGTAATCAGGAGGCAGTGACAAAGAAGTTAAAAAAAAGTTGATTGTTATGATGGCACATAAACACTGTAATATATGTAAAAATATATAATATAAATAAATAAATAAATAAATAAATAAATAAATAAATGCACATATAACGGAAGCTCGTGGTTGGTGTGCAGAGAGAAAGTGTATTAAATATTGAATGCTGTTTTATATGTGTTTGTTTTCTTTTAACTTGTGTTTAATTTCAGAAGAAAGAAAAAAAAAACGAAATATTTTTACCAAGCATGTTTTATTTTTGGCAAAAGGATGAAGTTAGTATTGTGCTATGTACTTAATCTGTTTATTTTCTATTTTGATTTAGACAATTAACATTATTTGGTCGGAGGTTCCGGGATCAGAGGCCACGGGAGACGATGGAGTCCTGGAGTCCCCTGGATGAAGACCAAAAGATGCCTGCCTCCAGGTGGAGGTGAAGACAAAATAACCGGAATGCCAAAAGAGATGACTACTGTGGATTCAAGATTGCCAAGATGAAAGAGTACTCGAATGGACCGAATAACATCGCTGGTCGGGACATACCAAAAGAGACAAAGCAAAAGTTCCGGCATATGAAGTTCCACGTATTTATTATTTTAATTATTTATTTTAACTTGTTATATTACTTATTTGTTTTAGTTAGTTGTTTTATTTCATTGTTTTTAATTGACTTGGAAAATTTAAACTTAAAGTAATGCCACTTCCACTGAGAAGGCAAATGTGGAACATTTTATGAACTGATGGACTCAGATGAAATGTTGATTGCAAATTTTCATTGATGCACATGAATATTCATTTTGTTGGATTGCTATATTGTAAAAAAAAATAGAACAAGTTGTTTTTAGGAATTGGCTTGGATTATAGCCAAGTTCTAAAAACAAAAGGAGGGTATATGTAAGGATATTTGGCGTGTTACAGTACAGAGTACAGTAATACTGCACAAGTAGCACATTTTTTTTGCAGCACCACCACAAGGGTGCGGTGCATTGCTATATGGGTTACCAGATTAACAAGGAAAGACAGGCTATTCAGTCAAAAACGATTTTAACATATAAGATGCAAATCTATTTTTACAGTTAAAAGCACACGTGCTCATTTAAAAATGCACACTATTTTTCACCTGAAATGCCTATATTGCTAGAGACACATTTGAAAATTAACAGCTAACCTATTAACAATTAACCTGACTAATAAAACCTTATTTAACATAACCCACTAATAAAATGTGTTCTCCACTGCAGAATTAGGCATACTCTGAAAACCATTTAAATGCGTGTGCAGATTTTTTTCTTCTCTTCTCTGCCTGATTCTCCGTGTTTTTGTGCACAGTAACTGCAGGAAGAAGGAAGTCAGATTTGCAACAATTGCAAATGTATAAGCAAAGCTATTGTTGAAGAGTAGGAGGATGAGAGATGATGGATTTCATTGGGACACGTCATACAGAGGGCTGAGAGGAAAGTTTTAGTGGGCAGTATCAGGGAAAAAGACAGAGACATCTTTCTGCACTATTGGGGAGAAGACCTGGCTGTGCTGCTCCTGACTGAATGCAGATTCCTGTGTCCTGCTGCAGTCGAGATTGGGGAGAGCTGAAAGAAGGACCTTTCCACTGGCTGAGGCATTCCTATCTGCAAAAGCTGAGAATTCCAGGCAATGACCCCGGTTTGAGAAGGCAAGCGTTCCTTTTTGCTGGAGTTAATCCAAGAGAGCCACATTCACAAAGAGAACAACTAAAAAGATAAGGTAATGAGAAGTGTGGGAGCTGAGTGTGTACGGTAATATGCAGTCAGTGTAGGATTCCTGTGCGTGTCTTAATCAAGTGTTAATGTTGCAATTTGAGTTATGTTCTCCGCCACTATCTTTGCAGTGTGTCACAGACAATGCTTTGACTGTACCATTTTATTTCTGTAAAGAATGAGATCGGGTTTAAATACAACTTTTATAATACAGAAAAATATTTGAAAACAGACGGGTGATGTTTATTGTTTACCATTACAATGCTGATGATGTGGGGAGATTTTTAAACAGTGCAATGGTCATTTTAAGACAGATGTGTGCATGTCAAAATCAGTATGAATAATTGTGAGTGACTGTAGCATAGCTTGTTGGAGGTACATGAGCCAACGGGAAGAGAGACTCTCTGAACATAGCTCCCTACCGTATATAAGGTAGTGGAAATTACCACAAGACTACCACATATAGCTCTCTGTCGTAAATAAGTCAGTGAGTTCGCCCATGGTGGCACACCAACACTATCACTGGAAAATGTGGTATTCCTAGAATGCAGGTCTGAGGTCTCTCTAGTGATCACACGAAAAATCTAAGCAAAGATAAGGGATTCTGGACATTGGGGCCACAAATAAAACAAGGGAATTATTCTCACCAAAATACCACCAACCACGTATACCAAATATGCAGATCTGGGTGCTGAAATAATGCATGTCCATTGTATTATTGTTGCACATGGCCAAATCTGAATACAAAGAGTGATTATTGCTAAGTTATTTTTCGGCGGTAATAAAATACCGTCAGGCCCCAAATCTCCACAAAATACCCTACAAATGGGAAGGAGTTGGATATCCCATCTCATGTTATAGGACAGGTCTCAGGTTTGATATTAGAAGCATTGAGATATCACATCTCTGCTATTGGAAGGGTCTCAGGATTGGAATGGGAAGGACTTGGATATCAGAATTCATGTTATAGGAAGGGTCTCAGGTTTGGTATTAGAAGCATTGAGATATCACATCTCATGCTATAGGAAGGGTCTCAGGATTGAAATGGGAAGGACTTGGATATCACATCTCATGTTATAGGAAGGGTCTCAGGTTTGGTATTAGAAGCATTGAGATATCACATCTCATGCTATAGGAAGGGTCTCAGGAATGGAATGGGAAGGACTTGGATATCACATCTCATGATAAAGGAAGGGTCTAAGGTTTGGAAGGGGAAGGATTTGGATATCACATCTCATGTTATTGGACCGGTCTCAGGTTTGGTATTAGAAGCATTGAGATATCAAGTCTCATGGTATAGGACGGGAGTTTGATATCACATCTCATGCCATGGTATGGGTCTCAGGTTTTGTAGAAGCATTGGGATATCACATCTCATGCTATCGGAAGGGTATCAGGATTGGTTTTGGAAGGAGTTGGATATCCCATCTCATGCTATAGGAAGGGTCTCAGGTTGGAATGGGAAGGAGTTGGATATGACATCTCATGTTATAGGAAGGGTTTTAGGATTGGAATGGGAAGGACTTGGATATCACATCTCATGCTGTAGGAAGGCTCTCAGGTTTGGAAAGGGAAGGAGTTGGATATCACATTTCATGTTAGAGGTAGGATCTCAGGTTTGGTATTAGAGGCATTGAGATATCACATCTCATGCTATCAGAAGGGTATCAGGATTGGAATGGGAAGGAGTTGGATATCACATCTCATGCTAAAGGGAGGGTCTCAGGTTCGGAAGGGGAAGGATTTGGATATCACATCTCATGTTATAGGAAGGATCTCAGGTTTGGTATTAGAAGCATTGAGATATCACATCTCATGCTATCGGAAGGATCTCAGGTTTGGTATTAGAAGCATTGAGATATCACATCTCATGCTATAGGAAGGGTCTCAGGATTGGAATGGGAAGGAGTTGGATATCACATCTCATGATAAAGGAAGGGTCTAAGGTTTGGAAGGGGAAGGATTTGGATATCACATCTCATGTTATAGGACGGGTCTCAGGTTTGGTATTAGAAGCATTGAGATATCAAGTCTCATGGTATAGGAAGGGTCTCAGAATTGGAATGGGAAGGAGTTGGATATCACATCTCAAGCTATAGGAAGGGTCGCAGGATTGGAATGGGAAGGAGTTTGATGTCACATCTTATGCCATAGTATGGGTCTCAGGTTTGGTAGAAGCATTGGGATATCACATCTCATGCTATTGGAAGGGTATCAGTATTGGATTTGGAAGGAGTTGGATATCCCATCTCATGCTATAGGAAGGGTCTCAGGTTGGAATGGGAAGGAGTTGGATATCACATTTCATGTTATAGGAAGGGTCTCAGGATTGGAATGTGAAGGACTTGGATATCATATCTCATGCTATAGGAAGGCTCTCAGGTTTGGAAGGGGAAGGAGTTGGATATCACATTTCATGTTAGAGGAAGGATCTCAGGTTTGATATTAGAGGCCTTGAGATATCACATCTCATGCTATAGGAAGGGTCTCAGGATTGGAATGGGAAGGAGTTGGATATCACATCTCAAGCTATAGGAAGGGTCTCAGGTTTGGTATAAGCATTGAGATATCACATCTCATGCTATAGGAAGGGTCTCAGGATTGGAATGGGAAGGAGTTGGATATCACATCTCATGTTATAGGAAAGATCTCAGGTTTGGTATTAGAAGCATTGAGACATCACATCTCATGTTATAGGAAGGGTCTTAGGATTGGAATGGGAAGAAGTTGAATATCACATCTCATGCTATAGGAAGGGTCTCAGGTTTGGTATAAGCATTGAGATATCACATCTCATGCTATAGGAGGGGTCTCAGGATTGGAATGGGAAGGAGTTGTATATGACATCTCATGCCATAGGAAGGGTCTCAGGTTTGGTATAAGCATTGAGATATCACATCTCTGCTATCGGAAGGGTCTCAGGATTGGTATGCGAAGGAGTTGGATATTCCCATCTCATGTAATAGGAAGGGTCTCAGGTTTGGTTTTAGAAGCATTGAGATATCACATCTCATGCTATAGGAAGGGTCTCAGGATTGGAATGGGAAGGACTTGGATATCACATCTCATGCTATAGGGAGGGTCTCAAGTTTGATATTAGAAGCTTTGAGATATCACATCTCATGATATCGGAAGGGTCTCAGGATTGGAATGGGAAGGAGTTGGATATCACATCTCATGATAAAGGAAGGGTCTAAGGTTTGGAAGGGGAAGGATTTGGATATCACATCTCATGTTATATTACGGGTCTCAGGTTTGGTATTAGAAGCATTGAGATATCAAGTCTCAGAGTATAGGAAGGGTCTCAGAATTGGAATGGGAAGGAGGTGGATATCACATTTCAAGCTATAGGAAGGGTCTCAGGATTGGAATGGGAAGGACTTGGATATCACATCTCATGCTATAGGAAGGCTCTCAGGTTTGGAAGGGGAAAGAGTTGGATATCACATTTCATGTTAGAGGTAGGATCTCAGGTTTGGTATTAGAGGCATTGAGATATCACATCTCATGCTATCAGAAGGGTCTCGGGAATGGAATGGGAAGGAGTTGGATATCACATCTCATGCTAAAGGGAGGGTCTCAGGTTTGGAAGGGGAAGGATTTGGATATCACATCTCATGTTATAGGAAGGATCTCAGGTTTGGTATTAGAAGCATTGAGATATCACATCTCATGCTATCGGAAGGATCTCAGGTTTGGTATTAGAAGCATTGAGATATCACATCTCATGCTATCAGAAGGGTCTCAGGATTGGAATGGGAAGGAGTTGGATATCACATCTCATGCTAAAGGGAGGGTCTCAGGTTTGGAAGGGGAAGGATTTGGATATCACATCTCATGTTATCGGAAGGATCTCACGTTTGGTATTAGAAGTATTGAGATATCATATCTCATGCTATAGGAAGGGTCTCAGGATTGGAATGGGAAGGAGTTGGATATCACATCTCATGCTATAGGAAGTGTCTCAGGATTGTAATGGGAAGGACTTGGATATCACATCTCATGCTATAGGTAGGGTCTCAAGTTTTATATTAGAAGCATTGAGATATCACATCTCATGCTATAGGAAGGGTCTGAGGATTGGAATGGGAAGGAGTTGGATATCACATCTCATGCTATGGGAAGGGTCTCAGGTTTGGTATAAGCAGTGAGATATCACATCTCATGCTATAGGAAGTGTCTCAGGATTGGAATGGGAAGGAGTTGGATATCACATCTCATGTTATAGGAAGGATCTCAGGTTTGGTATAAGCATTGAGATATCACATCTCTGCTATCGGAAGGGTCTCAGGATTGGAATGGGAAGGAGTTGGATATTCCCATCTCATGTTATAGGAAGGGTCTCAGGTTTGGTATTAGAAGCATTGAGATATCACATCTCATGCTATAGGAAGGGTCTCAGGATTCAAATGGGAAGGACTTGGATATCACATCTCATGCTATAGGGAGGGTCTCAAGTTTGATATTAGAAGCTTTGAGATATCACATCTCATGATATCGGAAGGGTCTCAGGATTGGAATGGGAAGGAGTTGGATATCACATCTCATGATAAAGGAAGGGTCTAAGGTTTGGAAGGGGAAGGATTTGGATATCACATCTCATGTTATATTACGGGTCTCACGTTTGTATTAGAAGCATTGAGATATCAAGTCTCATAGTATAGGAAGGGTCTCAGAATTGGAATGGGAAGGAGTTGGATATCACATCTCAAGCTATAGGAAGGGTCTCAGGATTGGAATGGGAAGGACTTGGATATCACATCTCATGCTATAGGAAGGCTCTCAGGTTTGGAAGGGGAAAGAGTTGGATATCACATTTCATGTTAGAAGTAGGATCTCAGGTTTGGTATTAGAGGCATTGAGATATCACATCTCATGCTATCAGAAGGGTCTCAGGAATGGAATGGGAAGGAGTTGGATATCACATCTCATGCTAAAGGGAGGGTCTCAGGTTTGGAAGGGGAAGGATTTGGATATCACATCTCATGTTATAGGAAGGATCTCAGGTTTGGTATTAGAAGCATTGAGATATCACATCTCATGCTATCGGAAGGATCTCAGGTTTGGTATTAGAAGCATTGAGATATCACATCTCATGCTATCAGAAGAGTCTCAGGATTGGAATAGGAAGGAGTTGGATATCACATCTCATGCTAAAGGGAGGGTCTCAGGATTGGAAGGGGAAGGATTTGGATATTACATCTCATGTTATCGGAAGGATCTCACGTTTGGTATTAGAAGTATTGAGATATCATATCTCATGCTATAGGAAGGGTCTCAGGATTGGAATGGGAAGGAGTTGGATATCACATCTCATGCTATAGGGAGGGTCTCAGGATTGGAATGGGAAGGATTTAGATATCACATATCATGCTATAGGGAGGGTCTCAGTTTTGATATTAGAAGCATTGAGATATCACATCTCATGCTATAGGAAGTGTCTCAGGATTGGAATGGGAAGGTGCTGGATATCACATCTCATGCTAAAGGAAGGATCTCAGGTTTGGAACGGGAAGGATTTGGATATCACATCTCATGTTATAGGAAGGGTCTCAGGTTTGGTATAAGCATTGAGATATCACATCTCTGCTATCGGAAGTGTCTCAGGATTGGAATGGGAAGGAGTTGGATATCCCATCTCATGTTATAGGACGGGTCTCAGGTTTGTTATTAGAATCATTGAGATATCATATTGCATGCTGTAGGAAGGGTCTAAGGGTTGGAATGGGAAGGACTTGGATATCACATCTCATGCTATAGATAGGCTCTTAGGTTTGGAAAGGGAAGGAGTTGGATATCACATTTCATGTTAGAGGAAGGATCTCAGGTTTGGTATTAGAAGCATTGAGATATCACATCTCATGCTATAGGAAGGGTCTCAGGATTGGAATGGGAAGCAGTTGGATATCACATCTCATGCGATAGGAAGGGTCTCAGGTTTGGTATAAGCATTGAGATATCACATCTCATGCTATAGGACGGGTCTCAGGATTGGAATGGAAGGAGTTGGATATCACATCTCATGTTATAGGAAGGATCTCAGGTTTGGTATTAGAAGCATTGAGACATCACATCTCATGCTATAGGAAGAGTCTCAGGGTTGGAATGGGAAGGAGTTGGATATCACATCTCATCCAATAGGAAGGGTCTCAGGTTTGGAATGGGAAGGAATTGGATATCACATCTCATGTTATAGGAAGGATCTCAGGTTTGGTATTAGAAGCATTGAGATATCACATCTCATGCTATAGGAAGGGTCTCAGGATTGGAATGTGAAGGATTTGGATATCACATCTCATGCTAAAGGAAGGGTCTCAGGTTTGGTAGAGGCATTGAGATATCACGTCTCTGCTATCGGAAGGGTCTCAGGATTGGATTGGGAATGAGTTGGATATCACATCTCATGCCATAGGAAGGGTCTCAGGTTTGGTATAAGCATTGAGATGTCACATCTCTGCTATCGGAAGGGTCTCAGGATTGGATTGGGAAGGAGTTGGATATCCCTTCTCATGCTATAGGAAGTGTCTCAGGTTGGAATGGGAAGGAGTTGGATATCACATCTCATGCTATATAGATAGGCTCTTAGGTTTGGAAAGGGAAGGAGTTGGATATCACATTTCATGTTAGAGGAAGGATCTCAGGTTTGGTATTAGAAGCATTGAGATATCACATCTCATGCTATAGGAAGGGTCTCAGGATTGGAATGGGAAGCAGTTGGATATCACATCTCATGCGATAGGAAGGGTCTCAGGTTTGGTATAAGCATTGAGATATCACATCTCATGCTATAGGACGGGTCTCAGGATTGGAATGGAAGGAGTTGGATATCACATCTCATGTTATAGGAAGGATCTCAGGTTTGGTATTAGAAGCATTGAGACATCACATCTCATGCTATAGGAAGGGTCTCAGGGTTGGAATGGGAAGGAGTTGGATATCACATCTCATCCAATAGGAAGGGTCTCAGGTTTGGAATGGGAAGGAATTGGATATCACATCTCATGTTATAGGAAGGATCTCAGGTTTGGTATTAGAAGCATTGAGATATCACATCTCATGCTATAGGAAGGGTCTCAGGATTGGAATGTGAAGGATTTGGATATCACATCTCATGCTAAAGGAAGGGTCTCAGGTTTGGTAGAAGCATTGAGATATCACGTCTCTGCTATCGGAAGGGTCTCAGGATTGGATTGGGAAGGAGTTGGATATCACATCTCATGCCATAGGAAGGGTCTCAGGTTTGGTATAAGCATTGAGATGTCACATCTCTGCTATCGGAAGGGTCTCAGGATTGGATTGGGAAGGAGTTGGATATCCCTTCTCATGCTATAGGAAGTGTCTCAGGTTGGAATGGGAAGGAGTTGGATATCACATCTCATGTTATAGGAAGGGTCTCAGGATTGGAATGGGAAGGATTTGGATATCACACCTCTTGCTATAGGAAGGGTCTCAGGATTGGAATGGGTAGGAGTTGGATATTACTTTCATGCTATAGGAAGGGTCTCATGTTTGGAATGGGAAGGAGTTGGATATCACATATGCTAAAGTTAGTGTCTCAGGTTTGGAACGGGAAGGAGTTGGATATCACATCTCATGTTATAGGAAGGGTCTCAGGTTTGGTATAAGCATTGAGATATCACATCTCTGCTATCGGAAGCGGCTCAGGATTGGAATGGGAAGGAGTTGGATATCCCATCTCATGTTATAGGAAGAGTCTCTGGTTTGGTATTAGAATCATTGAGATATCACATTGCATGCTGTAGGAAGGGTCTAAGGATTGGAATGGGATGGACTTGGATATCACATCTCATGCTATAGGTAGGCTCTCAGGTTTGGTATAAGCATTGAGATATCACATCTCATGCTATAGGAAGGGTCTCAGGATTGGAATGGGAAGGAATTGGATATCACATCTCATGCTATAGGAAGGGTCTCAGATTTGGTATAAGCATTGAGATATCACATCTCATGCTAAAGGAAGGGTCTCAGGATTGGAATGGGAAGGAGTTGTATATGACATCTCAGGCCATAGGAAGGTTCTCAGGTTTGGTATAAGCATTGAGATATCACATCTCTGCTATCGGAAGGGTCTCAGGATTGGAATGGGAAGGAGTTGGATATCCCATCTCATGTTATAGGAAGGGTCTCAGGTTTGGTATTAGAAGCATAGAGATATCACATCTCATGCTAGAGGAAGGGTCTCAGGATTTGAATGGCAAGGAGTTGGATATCACATCTCATGCCATAGGAAGGGTCTCAGGTTTGGTATAAGCATTGAGATATCACATCTCTGCTATCGGAAGGGTCTCAGGATTGGATTGGGAAGGAGTTAGATATCCCTTCTCATGCTATAGGAAGTGTCTCAGGTTGGAATGGGAAGGAGTTGGATATCACATCTCATGTTATAGGAAGGGTCTCAGGATTGGAATGGGAAGGACTTGGATGTCACATCTCATGCTATAGGGAGGGTCTCAAGTTTGATATTAGAAGCATTGAGATAACAAATCTCATGATATCGGAAGGGTCTCAGGATTGGAATGGGAAGGAGTTGGATATCACATCTCATGATAAAGGAAGGGTCTAAGGTTTGGAAGGGGAAGGATTTGGATATCACATCTCATGTTATAGGACGGGTCTCAGGTTTGGTATTAGAAGCATTGAGATATCAAGTCTCATGGTATAAGAAGGGTCTCAGAATTGGAATGGGAAGGAGTTGGATATCACACCTCAAGCTATAGGAAGTGTCTCAGGATTGGAATGGGAAGGAGTTTGATATCACATCTCATGCCATAGTATGGGTCTCAGGTTTGGTAGAAGCATTGGGATATCACATCTCATGCTATCGGAAGGGTATCAGTATTGGATTTGGAAGAAGTTGGATATCCCATCTCATGCTATAGGAAGGGTCTCAGGTTGGAATGGGAAGGAGTTGGATATCACATTTCATGTTATAGGAAGAGTCTCAGGATTGGAATGGGAAGGACTTGGATATCATATCTCATGCTATAGGACGGGTCTCAGGTTTGTTATTAGAATCATTGAGATATCATATTGCATGCTGTAGGAAGGGTCTAAGGATTGGAATGGGAAGGACTTGGATATCACATCTCATGCTATAGATAGGCTCTTAGGTTTGGAAAGGGAAGGAGTTGGATATCACATTTCATGTTAGAGGAAGGATCTCAGGTTTGGTATTAGAAGCATTGAGATATCACATCTCATGCTATATGAAGGGTCTCAGGATTGGAATGGGAAGTAGTTGGATATCACATCTCATGCTATAGGAAGGGTCTCAGGTTTGGTATAAGCATTGAGATATCACATCTCATGCTATAGGACAGGTCTCAGGATTGGAATGGAAGGAGTTGGATATCACATCTCATGTTATAGGAAGGATCTCAGGTTTGGTATTAGAAGCATTGAGACATCACATCTCATGCTATAGGAAGGGTCTCAGGGTTGGAATGGGAAGGAGTTGGATATCACATCTCATCCAATAGGAAGGGTCTCAGGTTTGGAATGGGAAGGAATTGGATATCACATCTCATGTTATAGGAAGGATCTCAGGTTTGGTATTAGAAGCATTGAGATATCACATCTCATGCTATAGGAAGGGTCTCAGGATTGGAATGTGAAGGATTTGGATATCACATCTCATGCTAAAGGAAGGGTCTCAGGTTTGGTAGAAGCATTGAGATATCACGTCTCTGCTATCGGAAGGGTCTCAGGATTGGATTGGGAAGGAGTTGGATATCCCTTCTCATGCTATAGGAAGGGTCTCAGGATTTGAATGGCAAGGAGTTGGATATCACATCTCATGCCATAGGAAGGGTCTCAGGTTTGGTATAAGCATTGAGATATCACATCTCTGCTATCGGAAGGGTCTCAGGATTGGAATGGGAAGGAGTTGGATATTCCCATCTCATGTTATAGGAAGGGTCTCAGGTTTGGTATTAGAAGCATTGAGATATCACATCTCATGCTATAGGAAGGGTCTCAGGATTGGAATGGGAAGGACTTGGATATCACATCTCATGCTATAGGGAGGGTCTCAAGTTTGATATTAGAAGCTTTGAGATATCACATCTCATGATATCGGAAGGGTCTCAGGATTGGAATGGGAAGGAGTTGGATATCACATCTCATGATAAAGGAAGGGTCTAAGGTTTGGAAGGGGAAGGATTTGGATATCACATCTCATGTTATATTACGGGTCTCAGGTTTGGTATTAGAAGCATTGAGATATCAAGTCTCAGAGTATAGGAAGGGTCTCAGAATTGGAATGGGAAGGAGTTGGATATCACATCTCAAGCTATAGGAAGGGTCTCAGGATTGGAATGGGAAGGACTTGGATATCACATCTCATGCTATAGGAAGGCTCTCAGGTTTGGAAGGGGAAAGAGTTGGATATCACATTTCATGTTAGAGGTAGGATCTCAGGTTTGGTATTAGAGGCATTGAGATATCACATCTCATGCTATCAGAAGGGTCTCAGGAATGGAATGGGAAGGAGTTGGATATCACATCTCATGCTAAAGGGAGGGTCTCAGGTTTGGAAGGGGAAGGATTTGGATATCACATCTCATGTTATAGGAAGGATCTCAGGTTTGGTATTAGAAGCATTGAGATATCACATCTCATGCTATCGGAAGGATCTCAGGTTTGGTATTAGAAGCATTGAGATATCAAATCTCATGCTATCAGAAGGGTCTCAGGATTGGAATGGGAAGGAGTTGGATATCACATCTCATGCTAAAGGGAGGGTCTCAGGTTTGGAAGGGGAAGGATTTGGATATCACATCTCATGTTATCGGAAGGATCTCACGTTTGGTATTAGAAGTATTGAGATATCATATCTCATGCTATAGGAAGGGTCTCAGGATTGGAATGGGAAAGAGTTGGATATCACATCTCATGCTATAGGGAGTGTCTCAGGATTGGAATGGGAAGGACTTAGATATCACATATCATGCTATAGGGAGGGTCTCAGTTTTGATATTAGAAGCATTGAGATATCACATCTCATGCTATCGGAAGTGTCTCAGGATTGGAATGGGAAGGAGCTGGATATCACATCTCATGCTAAAGGAAGGGTCTCAGGTTTGGAACGGGAAGGATTTGGATATCACATCTCATGTTATAGGAAGGGTCTCAGGTTTGGTATAAGCATTGAGATATTACATCTCTGCTATCGGAAGTGTCTCAGGATTGGAATGGGAAGGAGTTGGATATCACATCTCATGTTATAGGACGGGTCTCAGGTTTGTTATTAGAATCGTTGAGATATCATATTGCATGCTGTAGGAAGGGTCTAAGGGTTGGAATGGGAAGGACTTGGATATCACATCTCATGCTATAGATAGGCTCTTAGGTTTGGAAAGGGAAGGAGTTGGATATCACATTTCATGTTAGAGGAAGGATCTCAGGTTTGGTATTAGAAGCATTGAGATATCACATCTCATGCTATATGAAGGGTCTCAGGATTGGAATGGGAAGTAGTTGGATATCACATCTCATGCTATAGGAAGGGTCTCAGGTTTAGTATAAGCATTGAGATATCACATCTCATGCTATAGGACGGGTCTCAGGATTGGAATGGAAGGAGTTGGATATCACATCTCATGTTATAGGAAGGATCTCAGGTTTGGTATTAGAAGCATTGAGACATCACATCTCATGCTATAGGAAGGGTCTCAGGGTTGGAATGGGAAGGAGTTGGATATCACATCTCATCCAATAGGAAGGGTCTCAGGTTTGGAATGGGAAGGAATTGGATATCACATCTCATGTTATAGGAAGGATCTCAGGTTTGGTATTAGAAGCATTGAGATATCACATCTCATGCTATAGGAAGGGTCTCAGGATTGGAATGTGAAGGATTTGGATATCACATCTCATGCTAAAGGAAGGGTCTCAGGTTTGGTAGAAGCATTGAGATATCACGTCTCTGCTATCGGAAGGGTCGCAGGATTGGATTGGGAAGGAGTTGGATATCCCTTCTCATGCTATAGGAAGGGTCTCAGGATTTGAATGGCAAGGAGTTGGATATCACATCTCATGCCATAGGAAGGGTCTCAGGTTTGGTATAAGCATTGAGATATCACATCTCTGCTATCGGAAGGGTCTCAGGATTGGATTGGGAAGGAGTTGGATATCCCTTCTCATGCTATAGGAAGTGTCTCAGGTTGGAATGGGAAGGAGTTGGATATCACATCTCATGTTATAGGAAGGGTCTCAGGATTGGAATGGGAAGGATTTGGATATCACATCTCTTGCTATAGGAAGGGTCTCAGGATTGGAATGGGTAGGAGTTGGATATTACTTTCTTTCTATAGGAAGGGTCTCATGTTTGGAATGGGAAGGAGTTGGATATCACATATGCTATAGTTAGTGTCTCAGGTTTGGAACGGGAAGGAGTTGGATATCACATCTCATGTTATAGGAAGGGTCTCAGGTTTGGTATAAGCATTGAGATATCACATCTCTGCTATCGGAAGCGGCCCAGGATTGGAATGGGAAGGAGTTGGATATCCCATCTCATGTTATAGTAAGAGTCTCTGGTTTGGTATTAGAATCATTGAGATATCACATCGCATGCTGTAGGAAGGGTCTAAGGATTGGAATGGGATGGACTTGGATATCACATCTCATGCTATAGGTAGGCTCTCAGGTTTGGTATAAGCATTGAGATATCACATCTCATGCTATAGGAAGGGTCTCAGGATTGGAATGGGAAGGATTTGGATATCACATCTCATGCTATAGGAAGGGTCTCAGATTTGGTATAAGCATTGAGATATCACATCTCATGCTAAAGGAAGGGTCTCAGGATTGGAATGGGAAGGAGTTGTATATGACATCTCAGGCCATAGGAAGGGTCTCAGGTTTGGTATAAGCATTGAGATATCACATCTCTGCTATCGGAAGGGTCTCAGGATTGGAATGGGAAGGAGTTGGATATCCCATCTCATGTTATAGGAAGGGTCTCAGGTTTGGTATTAGAAGCATAGAGATATCACATCTCATGCTATAGGAAGGGTCTCAGGATTGGAATGGGAAGGACTTGGATGTCACATCTCATGCTATAGGGAGGATCTCAAGTTTGATATAAAAGCATTGAGATAACAAATCTCATGATATCGGAAGGGTCTCAGGATTGGAATGGGAAGGAGTTGGATACCACATCTCATGATAAAGGAAGGGTCTAAGGTTTGGAAGGGGAAGGATTTGGATATCACATCTCATGTTATAGGACGGGTCTCAGTTTTGGTATTAGAAGCATTGAGATATCAAGTCTCATGGTATAAGAAGGGTCTCAGAATTGGAATGGGAAGGAGTTGGATATCACACCTCAAGCTATAGGAAGGGTCTCAGGATTGGAATGGGAAGGAGTTTGATATCACATCTCATGCCATAGTATGGGTCTCAGGTTTGGTAGAAGCATTGGGATATCACATCTCATGCTATCGGAAGGGTATCAGTATCGGATTTTGAAGAAGTTGGATATCCCATCTCATGCTATAGGAAGGGTCTCAGGTTGGAATGGGAAGGAGTTGGATATCACATTTCATGTTATAGGAAGGGTCTCAGGATTGGAATGGGAAGGACTTGGATATCATATCTCATGCTATAGGACGGGTCTCAGGTTTGTTATTAGAATCATTGAGATATCATATTGCATGCTGTAGGAAGGGTCTAAGGATTGGAATAGGAAGGACCTGGATATCACATCTCATGCTATAGATAGGCTCTTAGGTTTGGAAAGGGAAGGAGTTGGATATCACATTTCATGTTAGAGGAAGGATCTCAGGTTTGGTATTAGAAGCATTGAGATATCACATCTCATGCTATAGGAAGGGTCTCAGGATTGGAATGGGAAGTAGTTGGATATCACATCTCATGCTATAGGAAGGGTCTCAGGTTTGGTATAAGCATTGAGATATCACATCTCATGCTATAGGACGGGTCTCAGGATTGGAATGGAAGGAGTTGGATATCACATCTCATGTTATAGGAAGGATCTCAGGTTTGGTATTAGAATCATTGAGACATCACATCTCATGCTATAGGAAGGGTCTCAGGGTTGGAATGGGAAGGAGTTGGATATCACAACTCATCCAATAGGAAGGGTCTCAGGTTTGGAATGGGAAGGAATTGGATATCACATCTCATGTTATAGGAAGGATCTCAGGTTTGGTATTAGAAGCATTGAGATATCACATCTCATGCTATAGGAAGGGTCTCAGGATTGGAATGTGAAGGATTTGGATATCACATCTCATGCTAAAGGAAGGGTCTCAGGTTTGGTAGAAGCATTGAGATATCACGTCTCTGCTATCGGAAGGGTCTCAGGATTGGATTGGGAAGGAGTTGGATATCCCTTCTCATGCTATAGGAAGGGTCTCAGGATTTGAATGGCAAGGAGTTGGATATCACATCTCATGCCATACGAAGGGTCTCAGGTTTGGTATAAGCATTGAGATATCACATCTCTGCTATCGGAAGGGTCTCAGGATTGGAATGGGAAGGAGTTGGATATTCCCATCTCATGTAATAGGAAGGGTCTCAGGTTTGGTATTAGAAGCATTGAGATATCACATCTCATGCTATAGGAAGGGTCTCAGGATTGGAATGGGAAGGACTTGGATATCACATCTCATGCTATAGGGAGGGTCTCAAGTTTGATATTAGAAGCTTTGAGATATCACATCTCATGATATCGGAAGGGTCTCAGGATTGGAATGGGAAGGAGTTGGATATCACATCTCATGATAAAGGAAGGGTCTAAGGTTTGGAAGGGGAAGGATATGGATATCACATCTCATGTTATATTACGCGTCTCACGTTTGTATTAGAAGCATTGAGATATCAAGTCTCATAGTATAGGAAGGGTCTCAGAATTGGAATGGGAAGGAGTTGGATATCACATATCAAGCTATAGGAAGGGTCTCAGGATTGGAATGGGAAGGACTTGGATATCACATCTCATGCTATAGGAAGGCTCTCAGGTTTGGAAGGGGAAAGAGTTGGATATCACATTTCATGTTAGAGGTAGGATCTCAGGTTTGGTATTAGAGGCATTGAGATATCACATCTCATGCTATCAGAAGGGTCTCAGGAATGGAATGGGAAGGACTTGGATATCACATCTCATGCTAAAGGGAGGGTCTCAGGTTTGGAAGGGGAAGGATTTGGATATCACATCTCATGTTATAGGAAGGATCTCAGGTTTGGTATTAGAAGCATTGAGATATCACATCTCATGCTATCGGAAGGATCTCAGGTTTGGTATTAGAAGCATTGAGATATCACATCTCATGCTATCGGAAGGATCTCAGGTTTGGTATTAGAAGCATTGAGATATCACATCTCATGCTATCAGAAGGGTCTCAGGATTGGAATGGGAAGGAGTTGGATATCACATCTCATGCTAAAGGGAGGGTCTCAGGTTTGGAAGGGGAAGGATTTGGATATCACATCTCATGTTATCGGAAGGATCTCACGTTTGGTATTAGAAGTATTGAGATATCATATCTCATGCTATAGGAAGGGTCTCAGGATTGGAATGGGAAGGAGTTGGATATCACATCTCATGCTATGGGAAGGGTCTCAGGTTTGGTATAAGCAGTGAGATATCACATCTCATGCTATAGGAAGTGTCTCAGGATTGGAATGGGAAGGAGTTGGATATCACATCTCATGTTATAGGAAGGATCTCAGGTTTGGTATAAGCATTGAGATATCACATCTCTGCTATCGGAAGGGTCTCAGGATTGGAATGGGAAGGAGTTGGATATTCCCATCTCATGTTATAGGAAGGGTCTCAGGTTTGGTATTAGAAGCATTGAGATATCACATCTCATGCTATAGGAAGGGTCTCAGGATTGGAATGGGAAGGACTTGGATATCACATCTCATGCTATAGGGAGGGTCTCAAGTTTGATATTAGAAGCTTTGAGATATCACATCTCATGATATCGGAAGGGTCTCAGGATTGGAATGGGAAGGAGTTGGATATCACATCTCATGATAAAGGAAGGGTCTAAGGTTTGGAAGGGGAAGGATTTGGATATCACATCTCATGTTATATTACGGGTCTCACGTTTGTATTAGAAGCATTGAGATATCACATCTCATGCTATAGGAAGGGTCTCAGGATTGGAATGGGAAGGACTTGGATATCACATCTCATGCTATAGGGAGGGTCTCAAGTTTGATATTAGAAGCTTTGAGATATCACATCTCATGATATCGGAAGGGTCTCAGGATTGGAATGGGAAGGAGTTGGATATCACATCTCATGATAAAGGAAGGGTCTAAGGTTTGGAAGGGGAAGGATTTGGATATCACATCTCATGTTATATTACGGGTCTCACGTTTGTATTAGAAGCATTGAGATATCAAGTCTCATAGTATAGGAAGGGTCTCAGAATTGGAATGGGAAGGAGTTGGATATCACATCTCAAGCTATAGGAAGGGTCTCAGGATTGGAATGGGAAGGACTTGGATATCACATCTCATGCTATAGGAAGGCTCCCAGGTTTGGAAGGGGAAAGAGTTGGATATCACATTTCATGTTAGAGGTAGGATCTCAGGTTTGGTATTAGAGGCATTGAGATATCACATCTCATGCTATCAGAAGGGTCTCAGGAATGGAATGGGAAGGAGTTGGATATCACATCTCATGCTAAAGGGAGGGTCTCAGGTTTGGAAGGGGAAGGATTTGGATATCACATCTCATGTTATAGGAAGGATCTCAGGTTTGGTATTAGAAGCATTGAGATATCACATCTCATGCTATCGGAAGGATCTCAGGTTTGGTATTAGAAGCATTGAGATATCACATCTCATGCTATCAGAAGAGTCTCAGGATTGGAATAGGAAGGAGTTGGATATCACATCTCATGCTAAAGGGAGGGTCTCAGGATTGGAAGGGGAAGGATTTGCATATCACATCTCATGTTATCGGAAGGATCTCACGTTTGGTATTAGAAGTATTGAGATATGATATCTCATGCTATAGGAAGGGTCTCAGGATTGGAATGGGATGGAGTTGGATATCACATCTCATGCTATAGGGAGGGTCTCAGGATTGGAATGGGAAGGACTTAGATATCACATATCATGCTATAGGGAGGGTCTCAGTTTTGATATTAGAAGCATTGAGATATCACATCTCATGCTATAGGAAGTGCCTCAGGATTGGAATGGGAAGGTGCTGGATATCACATCTCATGCTAAAGGAAGGGTCTCAGGTTTGGAACGGGAAGGATTTGGATATCACATCTCATGTTATAGGAAGGGTCTCAGGTTTGGTATAAGCATTGAGATATCACATCTCTGCTATCGGAAGTGTCTCAGGATTGGAATGGGAAGGAGTTGGATATCCCATCTCATGTTATAGGACGGGTCTCAGGTTTGTTATTAGAATCATTGAGAAATCATATTGCATGCTGTAGGAAGGGTCTAAGGGTTGGAATGGGAAGGACTTGGATATCACATCTCATGCTATAGATAGGCTCTTAGGTTTGGAAAGGGAAGGAGTTGGATATCACATTTCATGTTAGAGGAAGGATCTCAGGTTTGGTATTAGAAGCATTGAGATATCACATCTCATGCTATAGGAAGGGTCTCAGGATTGGAATAGGAAGGAGTTGGATATCACATCTCATGCTAAAGGGAGGGTCTCAGGATTGGAAGGGGAAGGATTTGCATATCACATCTCATGTTATCGGAAGGATCTCACGTTTGGTATTAGAAGTATTGAGATATCATATCTCATGCTATAGGAAGGGTCTCAGGATTGGAATGGGAAGGAGTTGGATATCACATCTCATGCTATAGGGAGGGTCTCAGGATTGGAATGGGAAGGACTTAGATATCACATATCATGCTATAGGGAGGGTCTCAGTTTTGATATTAGAAGCATTGCGATATCACATCTCATGCTATAGGAAGTGCCTCAGGATTGGAATGGGAAGGTGCTGGATATCACATCTCATGCTAAAGGAAGGGTCTCAGGTTTGGAACGGGAAGGATTTGGATATCACATCTCATGTTATAGGAAGGGTCTCAGGTTTGGTATAAGCATTGAGATATCACATCTCTGCTATCGGAAGTGTCTCAGGATTGGAATGGGAAGGAGTTGGATATCCCATCTCATGTTATAGGACGGGTCTCAGGTTTGTTATTAGAATCATTGAGATATCATATTGCATGCTGTAGGAAGGGTCTAAGGATTGGAATGGGAAGGACTTGGATATCACATCTCATGCTATAGATAGGCTCTTAGGTTTGGAAAGGGAAGGAGTTGGATATCACATTTCATGTTAGAGGAAGGATCTCAGGTTTGGTATTAGAAGCATTGAGATATCACATCTCATGCTATAGGAAGGGTCTCAGGATTGGAATAGGAAGGAGTTGGATATCACATCTCATGCTAAAGGGAGGGTCTCAGGATTGGAAGGGGAAGGATTTGGATATCACATCTCATGTTATCGGAAGGATCTCACGTTTGGTATTAGAAGTATTGAGATATCATATCTCATGCTATAGGAAGGGTCTCAGGATTGGAATGGGAAGGAGTTGGATATCACATCTCATGCTATAGGGAGGGTCTCAGGATTGGAATGGGAAGGACTTAGATATCACATATCATGCTATAGGGAGGGTCTCAGTTTTGATATTAGAAGCATTGAGATATCACATCTCATGCTATAGGAAGTGTCTCAGGATTGGAATGGGAAGGTGCTGGATATCACATCTCATGCTAAAGGAAGGGTCTCAGGTTTGGAACAGGAAGGATTTGGATATCACATCTCATGTTATAGGAAGGGTCTCAGGTTTGGTATAAGCATTGAGATATCACATCTCTGCTATCGGAAGTGTCTCAGGATTGGAATGGGAAGGAGTTGGATATCCCATCTCATGTTATAGGACGGGTCTCAGGTTTGCTATTAGAATCATTGAGATATCATATTGCATGCTGTAGGAAGGGTCTAAGGGTTGGAATGGGAAGGACTTGGATATCACATCTCATGCTATAGATAGGCTCTTAGGTTTGGAAAGGGAAGGAGTTGGATATCACATTTCATGTTAGAGGAAGGATCTGAGGTTTGGTATTAGAAGCATTGAGATATCACATCTCATGCTATAGGACGGGTCTCAGGATTGGAATGGAAGGAGTTGGATATCACATCTCATGTTATAGGAAGGATCTCAGGTTTGGTATTAGAAGCATTGAGACATCACATCTCATGCTATAGGAAGGGTCTCAGGGTTGGAATGGGAAGGAGTTGGATATCACATCTCATCCAATAGGAAGGGTCTCAGGTTTGGAATGGGAAGGAATTGGATATCACATCTCATGTTATAGGAAGGATCTCAGGTTTGGTATTAGAAGCATTGAGATATCACATCTCATGCTATAGGAAGGGTCTCAGGATTGGAATGTGAAGGATTTGGATATCACATCTCATGCTAAAGGAAGGGTCTCAGGTTTGGTAGAAGCATTGAGATATCACGTCTCTGCTATCGGAAGGGTCTCAGGATTGGATTGGGAAGGAGTTGGATATCACATCTCATGCCATAGGAAGGGTCTCAGGTTTGGTATAAGCATTGAGATATCACATCTCTGCTATCGGAAGGGTCTCAGGATTGGATTGGGAAGGAGTTGGATATCCCTTCTCATGCTATAGGAAGTGTCTCAGGTTGGAATGGGAAGGAGTTGGATATCACATCTCATGTTATAGGAAGGGTCTCAGGATTGGAATGGGAAGGATTTGGATATCACATCTCTTGCTATAGGAAGGGTCTCAGGATTGGAATGGGTAGGAGATGGATATTACTTTCTTGCTATAGGAAGGGTCTCATGTTTGGAATGGGAAGGAGTTGGATATCACATATGCTATAGTTAGTGTCTCAGGTTTGGAACGGGAAGGAGTTGGATATCACATCTCATGTTATAGGAAGGGTCTCAGGTTTGGTATAAGCATTGAGATATCACATCTCTGCTATCGGAAGCGGCTCAGGATTGGAATGGGAAGGAGTTGGATATCCCATCTCATGTTTTAGGAAGAGTCTCTGGTTTGGTATTAGAATCATTGAGATATCACATCGCATGCTGTAGGAAGGGTCTAAGGATTGGAATGGGATGGACTTGGATATCACATCTCATGCTATAGGTAGGCTCTCAGGTTTGGTATAAGCATTGAGATATCACATCTCATGCTATAGGAAGGGTCTCAGGATTGGAATGGGAAGGAATTGGATATCACATCTCATGCTATAGGAAGGGTCTCAGATTTGGTATAAGCATGGAGATATCACATCTCATGCTAAAGGAAGGGTCTCAGGATTGGAATGGGAAGGAGTTGTATATGACATCTCAGGCCATAGGAAGGTTCTCAGGTTTGGTATAAGCATTGAGATATCACATCTCTGCTATCGGAAGGGTCTCAGGATTGGAATGGGAAGGAGTTGGATATCCCATCTCATGTTATAGGAAGGGTCTCAGGTTTGGTATTAGAAGCATAGAGATATCACATCTCATGCTATAGGAAGGGTCTCAGGATTTGAATGGCAAGGAGTTGGATATCACATCTAATGCCATAGGAAGGGTCTCAGGTTTGGTATAAGCATTGAGATATCACATCTCTGCTATCGGAAGGGTCTCAGGATTGGATTGGGAAGGAGTTAGATATCCCTTCTCATGCTATAGGAAGTGTCTCAGGTTGGAATGGGAAGGAGTTGGATATCACATCTCATGTTATAGGAAGGGTCTCAGGATTGGAATGGGAAGGACTTGGATGTCACATCTCATGCTATAGGGAGGGTCTAAGGTTTGGAAGGGGAAGGATTTGGATATCACATCTCATGTTATAGGACGGGTCTCAGGTTTGGTATTAGAAGCATTGAGATATCAAGTCTCATGGTATAAGAAGGATCTCAGAATTGGAATGGGAAGGAGTTGGATATCACACTTCAAGCTATAGGAAGGGTCTCAGGATTGGAATGGGAAGGACTTGGATATCACATCTCATGCTATCGGAAGGGTATCAGTATCGGATTTTGAAGAAGTTGGATATCCCATCTCATGCTATAGGAAGGGTCTCAGGTTGGAATGGGAAGGAGTTGGATATCACATTTCATGTTATAGGAAGGGTCTCAGGATTGGAATGGGAAGGACTTGGATATCATATCTCATGCTATAGGACGGGTCTCAGGTTTGTTATTAGAATCATTGAGATATCATATTGCATGCTGTAGGAAGGGTCTAAGGATTGGAATAGGAAGGACCTGGATATCACATCTCATGCTATAGATAGGCTCTTAGGTTTGGAAAGGGAAGGAGTTGGATATCACATTTCATGTTAGAGGAAGGATCTCAGGTTTGGTATTAGAAGCATTGAGATATCACATCTCATGCTATAGGAAGGGTCTCAGGATTGGAATGGGAAGTAGTTGGATATCACATCTCATGCTATAGGAAGGGTCTCAGGTTTGGTATAAGCATTGAGATATCACATCTCATGCTATAGGACGGGTCTCAGGATTGGAATTTAAGGAGTTGGATATCACATCTCATGTTATAGGAAGGATCTCAGGTTTGGTATTAGAATCATTGAGACATCACATCTCATGCTATAGGAAGGGTCTCAGGGTTGGAATGGGAAGGAGTTGGATATCACAACTCATCCAATAGGAAGGGTCTCAGGTTTGGAATGGGAAGGAATTGGATATCACATCTCATGTTATAGGAAGGATCTCAGGTTTGGTATTAGAAGCATTGAGATATCACATCTCATGCTATAGGAAGGGTCTCAGGATTGGAATGTGAAGGATTTGGATATCACATCTCATGCTAAAGGAAGGGTCTCAGGTTTGGTAGAAGCATTGAGATATCACGTCTCTGCTATCGGAAGGGTCTCAGGATTGGATTGGGAAGGAGTTGGATATCCCTTCTCATGCTATAGGAAGGGTCTCAGGATTTGAATGGCAAGGAGTTGGATATCACATCTCATGCCATACGAAGGGTCTCAGGTTTGGTATAAGCATTGAGATATCACATCTCTGCTATCGGAAGGGTCTCAGGATTGGAATGGGAAGGAGTTGGATATTCCCATCTCATGTAATAGGAAGGGTCTCAGGTTTGGTATTAGAAGCATTGAGATATCACATCTCATGCTATAGGAAGGGTCTCAGGATTGGAATGGGAAGGACTTGGATATCACATCTCATGCTATAGGGAGGGTCTCAAGTTTGATATTAGAAGCTTTGAGATATCACATCTCATGATATCGGAAGGGTCTCAGGATTGGAATGGGAAGGAGTTGGATATCACATCTCATGATAAAGGAAGGGTCTAAGGTTTGGAAGGGGAAGGATTTGGATATCACATCTCATGTTATATTACGCGTCTCACGTTTGTATTAGAAGCATTGAGATATCAAGTCTCATAGTATAGGAAGGGTCTCAGAATTGGAATGGGAAGGAGTTGGATATCACATATCAAGCTATAGGAAGGGTCTCAGGATTGGAATGGGAAGGACTTGGATATCACATCTCATGCTATAGGAAGGCTCTCAGGTTTGGAAGGGGAAAGAGTGGGATATCACATTTCATGTTAGAGGTAGGATCTCAGGTTTGGTATTAGAGGCATTGAGATATCACATCTCATGCTATCAGAAGGGTCTCAGGAATGGAATGGGAAGGAGTTGGATATCACATCTCATGCTAAAGGGAGGGTCTCAGGTTTGGAAGGGGAAGGATTTGGATATCACATCTCATGTTATAGGAAGGATCTCAGGTTTGGTATTAGAAGCATTGAGATATCACATCTCATGCTATCGGAAGGATCTCAGGTTTGGTATTAGAAGCATTGAGATATCACATCTCATGCTATCGGAAGGATCTCAGGTTTGGTATTAGAAGCATTGAGATATCACATCTCATGCTATCAGAAGGGTCTCAGGATTGGAATGGGAAGGAGTTGGATATCACATCTCATGCTAAAGGGAGGGTCTCAGGTTTGGAAGGGGAAGGATTTGGATATCACATCTCATGTTATCGGAAGGATCTCACGTTTGGTATTAGAAGTATTGAGATATCATATCTCATGCTATAGGAAGGGTCTCAGGATTGGAATGGGAAGGAGTTGGATATCACATCTCATGCTATGGGAAGGGTCTCAGGTTTGGTATAAGCAGTGAGATATCACATCTCATGCTATAGGAAGTGTCTCAGGATTGGAATGGGAAGGAGTTGGATATCACATCTCATGTTATAGGAAGGATCTCAGGTTTGGTATAAGCATTGAGATATCACATCTCTGCTATCGGAAGGGTCTCAGGATTGGAATGGGAAGGAGTTGGATATTCCCATCTCATGTTATAGGAAGGGTCTCAGGTTTGGTATTAGAAGCATTGAGATATCACATCTCATGCTATAGGAAGGGGCTCAGGATTGGAATGGGAAGGACTTGGATATCACATCTCATGCTATAGGGAGGGTCTCAAGTTTGATATTAGAAGCTTTGAGATATCACATCTCATGATATCGGAAGGGTCTCAGGATTGGAATGGGAAGGAGTTGGATATCACATCTCATGATAAAGGAAGGGTCTAAGGTTTGGAAGGGGAAGGATTTGGATATCACATCTCATGTTATATTACGGGTCTCACGTTTGTATTAGAAGCATTGAGATATCAAGTCTCATAGTATAGGAAGGGTCTCAGAATTGGAATGGGAAGGAGTTGGATATCACATCTCAAGCTATAGGAAGGGTCTCAGGATTGGAATGGGAAGGACTTGGATATCACATCTCATGCTATAGGAAGGCTCCCAGGTTTGGAAGGGGAAAGAGTTGGATATCACATTTCATGTTAGAGGTAGGATCTCAGGTTTGGTATTGGAGGCATTGAGATATCACATCTCATGCTATCAGAAGGGTCTCAGGAATGGAATGGGAAGGAGTTGGATATCACATCTCATGCTAAAGGGAGGGTCTCAGGTTTGGAAGGGGAAGGATTTGGATATCACATCTCATGTTATAGGAAGGATCTCAGGTTTGGTATTAGAAGCATTGAGATATCACATCTCATGCTATCGGAAGGATCTCAGGTTTGGTATTAGAAGCATTGAGATATCACATCTCATGCTATCAGAAGAGTCTCAGGATTGGAATAGGAAGGAGTTGGATATCACATCTCATGCTAAAGGGAGGGTCTCAGGATTGGAAGGGGAAGGATTTGCATATCACATCTCATGTTATCGGAAGGATCTCACGTTTGGTATTAGAAGTATTGAGATATCATATCTCATGCTATAGGAAGGGTCTCAGGATTGGAATGGGATGGAGTTGGATATCACATCTCATGCTATAGGGAGGGTCTCAGGATTGGAATGGGAAGGACTTAGATATCACATATCATGCTATAGGGAGGGTCTCAGTTTTGATATTAGAAGCATTGAGATATCACATCTCATGCTATAGGAAGTGCCTCAGGATTGGAATGGGAAGGTGCTGGATATCACATCTCATGCTAAAGGAAGGGTCTCAGGTTTGGAACGGGAAGGATTTGGATATCACATCTCATGTTATAGGAAGGGTCTCAGGTTTGGTATAAGCATTGAGATATCACATCTCTGCTATCGGAAGTGTCTCAGGATTGGAATGGGAAGGAGTTGGATATCCCATCTCATGTTATAGGACGGGTCTCAGGTTTGTTATTAGAATCATTGAGATATCATATTGCATGCTGTAGGAAGGGTCTAAGGGTTGGAATGGGAAGGACTTGGATATCACATCTCATGCTATAGATAGGCTCTTAGGTTTGGAAAGGGAAGGAGTTGGATATCACATTTCATGTTAGAGGAAGGATCTCAGGTTTGGTATTAGAAGCATTGAGATATCACATCTCATGCTATAGGAAGGGTCTCAGGATTGGAATAGGAAGGAGTTGGATATCACATCTCATGCTAAAGGGAGGGTCTCAGGATTGGAAGGGGAAGGATTTGCATATCACATCTCATGTTATCGGAAGGATCTCACGTTTGGTATTAGAAGTATTGAGATATCATATCTCATGCTATAGGAAGGGTCTCAGGATTGGAATGGGAAGGAGTTGGATATCACATCTCATGCTATAGGGAGGGTCTCAGGATTGGAATGGGAAGGACTTAGATATCACATATCATGCTATAGGGAGGTCTCAGTTTTGATATTAGAAGCATTGCGATATCACATCTCATGCTATAGGAAGTGCCTCAGGATTGGAATGGGAAGGTGCTGGATATCACATCTCATGCTAAAGGAAGGGTCTCAGGTTTGGAACGGGAAGGATTTGGATATCACATCTCATGTTATAGGAAGGGTCTCAGGTTTGGTATAAGCATTGAGATATCACATCTCTGCTATCGGAAGTGTCTCAGGATTGGAATGGGAAGGAGTTGGATATCCCATCTCATGTTATAGGACGGGTCTCAGGTTTGTTATTAGAATCATTGAGATATCATATTGCATGCTGTAGGAAGGGTCTAAGGGTTGGAATGGGAAGGACTTGGATATCACATCTCATGCTATAGATAGGCTCTTAGGTTTGGCAAGGGAAGGAGTTGGATATCACATTTCATGTTAGAGGAAGGATCTCAGGTTTGGTATTAGAAGCATTGAGATATCACATCTCATGCTATAGGAAGGGTCTCAGGATTGGAATAGGAAGGAGTTGGATATCACATCTCATGCTAAAGGGAGGGTCTCAGGATTGGAAGGGGAAGGATTTGGATATCACATCTCATGTTATCGGAAGGATCTCACGTTTGGTATTAGAAGTATTGAGATATCATATCTCATGCTATAGGAAGGGTCTCAGGATTGGAATGGGAAGGAGTTGGATATCACATCTCATGCTATAGGGAGGGTCTCAGGATTGGAATGGGAAGGACTTAGATATCACATATCATGCTATAGGGAGGGTCTCAGTTTTGATATTAGAAGCATTGAGATATCACATCTCATGCTATAGGAAGTGTCTCAGGATTGGAATGGGAAGGTGCTGGATATCACATCTCATGCTAAAGGAAGGGTCTCAGGTTTGGAACAGGAAGGATTTGGATATCACATCTCATGTTATAGGAAGGGTCTCAGGTTTGGTATAAGCATTGAGATATCACATCTCTGCTATCGGAAGTGTCTCAGGATTGGAATGGGAAGGAGTTGGATATCCCATCTCATGTTATAGGACGGGTCTCAGGTTTGTTATTAGAATCATTGAGATATCATATTGCATGCTGTAGGAAGGGTCTAAGGGTTGGAATGGGAAGGACTTGGATATCACATCTCATGCTATAGATAGGCTCTTAGGTTTGGAAAGGGAAGGAGTTGGATATCACATTTCATGTTAGAGGAAGGATCTGAGGTTTGGTATTAGAAGCATTGAGATATCACATCTCATGCTATAGGACGGGTCTCAGGATTGGAATGGAAGGAGTTGGATATCACATCTCATGTTATAGGAAGGATCTCAGGTTTGGTATTAGAAGCATTGAGACATCACATCTCATGCTATAGGAAGGGTCTCAGGGTTGGAATGGGAAGGAGTTGGATATCACATCTCATCCAATAGGAAGGGTCTCAGGTTTGGAATGGGAAGGAATTGGATATCACATCTCATGTTATAGGAAGGATCTCAGGTTTGGTATTAGAAGCATTGAGATATCACATCTCATGCTATAGGAAGGGTCTCAGGATTGGAATGTGAAGGATTTGGATATCACATCTCATGCTAAAGGAAGGGTCTCAGGTTTGGTAGAAGCATTGAGATATCACATCTCATGCTATCGGAAGGATCTCAGGTTTGGTATTAGAAGCATTGAGATATCACATCTCATGCTATCAGAAGAGTCTCAGGATTGGAATAGGAAGGAGTTGGATATCACATCTCATGCTAAAGGGAGGGTCTCACGTTTGGTATTAGAAGTATTGAGATATCATATCTCATGCTATGGGAAGGGTCTCAGGATTGGAATGGGAAGGAGTTGGATATCACATATCATGCTATAGGGAGGGTCTCAGTTTTGATATTAGAAGCATTGAGATATCACATCTCATGCTATAGGAAGTGTCTCAGGATTGGAATGGGAAGGTGCTGGATATCACATCTCATGCTAAAGGAAGGGTCTCAGGTTTGGAACGGGAAGGATTTGGATATCACATCTCATGTTATAGGAAGGGTCTCAGGTTTGGTATAAGCATTGAGATATCACATCTCTGCTATCGGAAGTGTCTCAGGATTGGAATGGGAAGGAGTTGGATATCCCATCTCATGTTATAGGACGGGTCTCAGGTTTGTTATTAGAATCATTGAGATATCATATTGCATGCTGTAGGAAGGGTCTAAGGGTTGGAATGGGAAGGACTTGGATATCACATCTCATGCTATAGATAGGCTCTTAGGTTTGGAAAGGGAAGGAGTTGGATATCACATTTCATGTTAGAGGAAGGATCTCAGGTTTGGTATTAGAAGCATTGAGATATCACATCTCATGCTATAGGAAGGGTCTCAGGATTGGAATGGGAAGCAGTTGGATATCACATCTCATGCTATAGGAAGGGTCTCAGGTTTGGTATAAGCATTGAGATATCACATCTCATGCTATAGGACGGGTCTCAGGATTGGAATGGAAGGAGTTGGATATCACATCTCATGTTATAGGAAGGATCTCAGGTTTGGTATTAGAAGCATTGAGACATCACATCTCATGCTATAGGAAGGGTCTCAGGGTTGGAATGGGAAGGAGTTGGATATCACATCTCATCCAATAGGAAGGGTCTCAGGTTTGGAATGGGAAGGAATTGGATATCACATCTCATGTTATAGGAAGGATCTCAGGTTTGGTATTAGAAGCATTGAGATATCACATCTCATGCTATAGGAAGGGTCTCAGGATTGGAATGTGAAGGATTTGGATATCACATCTCATGCTAAAGGAAGGGTCTCAGGTTTGGTAGAAGCATTGAGATATCATGTCTCTGCTATCGGAAGGGTCTCAGGATTGGATTGGGAAGGAGTTGGATATCACATCTCATGCCATAGAAAGGGTCTCAGGTTTGGTATAAGCATTGAGATATCACATCTCTGCTATCGGAAGGGTCTCAGGATTGGATTGGGAAGGAGTTGGATATCCCTTCTCATGCTATAGGAAGTGTCTCAGGTTGGAATGGGAAGGAGTTGGATATCACATCTCATGTTATAGGAAGGGTCTCAGGATTGGAATGGGAAGGATTTGGATATCACATCTCTTGCTATAGGAAGGGTCTCAGGATTGGAATGGGTAGGAGTTGGATATTACTTTCTTGCTATAGGAAGGGTCTCATGTTTGGAATGGGAAGGAGTTGGATATCACATATGCTATAGTTATTGTCTCAGGTTTGGAATGGGAAGGAGTTGGATATCACATCTCATGTTATAGGAAGGGTCTCAGGTTTGGTATAAGCATTGAGATATCACATCTCTGCTATCGGAAGCGGCTCAGGATTGGAATGGGAAGGAGTTGGATATCCCATCTCATGTTATAGGAAGAGTCTCTGGTTTGGTATTAGAATCATTGAGATATCACATCGCATGCTGTAGGAAGGGTCTAAGGATTGGAATGGGATGGACTTGGATATCACATCTCATGCTATAGGTAGGCTCTCAGGTTTGGTATAAGCATTGAGATATCACATCTCATGCTATAGGAAGGGTCTCAGGATTGGAATGGGAAGGAATTGGATATCACATCTCATGCTATAGGAAGGGTCTCAGATTTGGTATAAGCATTGAGATATCACATCTCATGCTAAAGGAAGGGTCTCAGGATTGGAATGGGAAGGAGTTGTATATGACATCTCAGGCCATAGGAAGGTTCTCAGGTTTGGTATAAGCATTGAGATATCACATCTCTGCTATCGGAAGGGTCTCAGGATTGGAATGGGAAGGAGTTGGATATCCCATCTCATGTTATAGGAAGGGTCTCAGGTTTGGTATTATAAGCATAGAGATATCTCATCTCATGCTATAGGAAGGGTCTCAGGATTTGAATGGCAAGGAGTTGGATATCACATCTCATGCCATAGGAAGGGTCTCAGGTTTGGTATAAGCATTGAGATATCACATCTCTGCTATCGGAAGGGTCTCAGGATTGGATTGGGAAGGAGTTAGATATCCCTTCTCATGCTATAGGAAGTGTCTCAGGTTGGAATGGGAAGGAGTTGGATATCACATCTCATGTTATAGGAAGGGTCTCAGGATTGGAATGGGAAGGACTTGGATGTCACATCTCATGCTATAGGGAGGGTCTCAAGTTTGATATTAGAAGCATTGAGATAACAAATCTCATGATATCGGAAGGGTCTCAGGATTGGAATGGGAAGGAGTTGGATATCACATCTCATGATAAAGGAAGGGTCTAAGGTTTGGAAGGGGAAGGGTTTGGATATCACATCTCATGTTATAGGACGGGTCTCAGGTTTGGTATTAGAAGCATTGAGATATCAAGTCTCATGGTATAAGAAGGGTCTCAGAATTGGAATGGGAAGGAGATGGATATCACACCTCAAGCTATAGGAAGGGTCTCAGGATTGGAATGGGAAGGAGTTTGATATCACATCTCATGCCATAGTATGGGTCTCAGGTTTGGTAGAAGCATTGGGATATCACATCTCATGCTATCGGAAGGGTATCAGTATTGGATTTGGAAGAAGTTGGATATCCCATCTCATGCTATAGGAAGGGTCTCAGGTTGGAATGGGAAGGAGTTGGATATTACATTTCATGTTATAGGAAGGGTCTCAGGATTGGAATGGGAAGGACTTGGATATCATATCTCATGCTATAGGACGGGTCTCAGGTTTGTTATTAGAATCATTGAGATATCATATTGCATGCTGTAGGAAGGGTCTAAGGATTGGAATGGGAAGGACTTGGATATCACATCTCATGCTATAGATAGGCTCTTAGGTTTGGAAAGGGAAGGAGTTGGATATCACATTTCATGTTAGAGGAAGGATCTCAGGTTTGGTATTAGAAGCATTGAGATATCACATCTCATGCTATATGAAGGGTCTCAGGATTGGAATGGGAAGTAGTTGGATATCACATCTCATGCTATAGGAAGGGTCTCAGGTTTGGTATAAGCATTGAGATATCACATCTCATGCTATAGGACAGGTCTCAGGATTGGAATGGAAGGAGTTGGATATCACATCTCATGTTATAGGAAGGATCTCAGGTTTGGTATTAGAAGCATTGAGACATCACATCTCATGCTATAGGAAGGGTCTCAGGGTTGGAATGGGAAGGAGTTGGATATCACATCTCATCCAATAGGAAGGGTCTCAGGTTTGGAATGGGAAGGAATTGGATATCACATCTCATGTTATAGGAAGGATCTCAGGTTTGGTATTAGAAGCATTGAGATATCACATCTCATGCTATAGGAAGGGTCTCAGGATTGGAATGTGAAGGATTTGGATATCACATCTCATGCTAAAGGAAGGGTCTCAGGTTTGGTAGAAGCATTGAGATATCACGTCTCTGCTATCGGAAGGGTCTCAGGATTGGATTGGGAAGGAGTTGGATATCCCTTCTCATGCTATAGGAAGGGTCTCAGGATTTGAATGGCAAGGAGTTGGATATCACATCTCATGCCATAGGAAGGGTCTCAGGTTTGGTATAAGCATTGAGATATCACATCTCTGCTATCGGAAGGGTCTCAGGATTGGAATGGGAAGGAGTTGGATATTCCCATCTCATGTTATAGGAAGGGTCTCAGGTTTGGTATTAGAAGCATTGAGATATCACATCTCATGCTATAGGAAGGGTCTCAGGATTGGAATGGGAAGGACTTGGATATCACATCTCATGCTATAGGGAGGGTCTCAAGTTTGATATTAGAAGCTTTGAGATATCACATCTCATGATATCGGAAGGGTCTCAGGATTGGAATGGGAAGGAGTTGGATATCACATCTCATGATAAAGGAAGGGTCTAAGGTTTGGAAGGGGAAGGATTTGGATATCACATCTCATGTTATATTACGGGTCTCAGGTTTGGTATTAGAAGCATTGAGATATCAAGTCTCAGAGTATAGGAAGGGTCTCAGAATTGGAATGGGAAGGAGTTGGATATCACATCTCAAGCTATAGGAAGGGTCTCAGGATTGGAATGGGAAGGACTTGGATATCACATCTCATGCTATAGGAAGGCTCTCAGGTTTGGAAGGGGAAAGAGTTGGATATCACATTTCATGTTAGAGGTAGGATCTCAGGTTTGGTATTAGAGGCATTGAGATATCACATCTCATGCTATCAGAAGGGTCTCAGGAATGGAATGGGAAGGAGTTGGATATCACATCTCATGCTAAAGGGAGGGTCTCAGGTTTGGAAGGGGAAGGATTTGGATATCACATCTCATGTTATAGGAAGGATCTCAGGTTTGGTATTAGAAGCATTGAGATATCACATCTCATGCTATCGGAAGGATCTCAGGTTTGGTATTAGAAGCATTGAGATATCACATCTCATGCTATCAGAAGGGTCTCAGGATTGGAATGGGAAGGAGTTGGATATCACATCTCATGCTAAAGGGAGGGTC